>NW_008580152.1:1378913-1381941 GCF_000520115.1 Aphanomyces invadans
AATCACAGATCCTTCAGCAAATCACAGATCCGTCACGTTAATACTGTTAATCCACTTTTTGCAATTTTCGATGACTGAAGCGTCGCACTGAACTATCGACCTGGCAAGATTGTTAGCAAGCCCTCTAATGCTCGGAGTCTGGTGCCATGAGGGCAGTTCGAGCAGCTTGTTTAGGGTGGTGGAAGAACGATGTTGCATGCGACAGACACTACAGTGTGCAATGGCTCACATGCACTAATTTAAAAAATAGCGTCGTCATCGAGCTGCGCAGCATCCGCGTCCAGCCCTTCACATAGCGAGCTCAAACGTTGCAGATTCAGTGCAGAGCTGACGTCAAGTCGCTTCACTAGGCAAGAACTTTTACGGCACACTGCATTGTGTGCAGCAAGGATATCGGTAGCAAAGGATCGGGAACTCCATTTTTCATGGTACAGTACTTTCGTGCCTGTTGCAGTCCGAAACAAAAAGTCCTTGGCACATATCTGTAGAAATCAAAACGAGTGCGTTTGGTTGAGATTAGAGCTCGGTTCTAACTTTGCCTGAACCAACATGGCCAGGTGCGCACCACAACGCCCTCGTCGTACCCTAGGACGCCGTGTAAGTGTCCTGCCGTGGGGCTCACTCAAGAAGGGCTTTTGGGCCGCCAAATCCATCCCCACTTGCGACATATCCATAGTGACGGAAGTCTGGATATGACAGGGCAAAAATATTAAGCTTCGACCTGATCTACTTGCGGAATTTGAAAAACAACTGGCGCAATTGGTGTGGTTTCATTGGCTAACAATGCACAAACGGCTCTAGATAATGATTGCGAAAGATTGAGGTGAAACATCGAGATAATTGTTGAGATGGAGGAACACAGAAAATGACAATTTCCGATTTGCCTTCACATTGCAACCAAATCGTGCTCAGTTTGGGTGTTTCGCTTTTGGTTCCTTCTGCAGTGCATTAAGCGTGGTGTCATGGGTCATGGTGCCCAACTGGACGGAGTGCGGTCAGATCGCTGCGTGGGTTTCCATGGACAAATTGGTACAATTCGTGGTCGTTAGTCTCGGCTGATCGCGTGAGGCTGTAAAAAGCTACCTGAACAACCCTGGAATGTATGGCAAGCGCTACCATGGTGGAAATGCAAAAATTGCTGGACAGCCGTGACCATCGACGTTTGTTTTGTGAGGCCTCAACGACTGGTGTTTCAGCTTCTACACTAGTGAATCGCCTGGATTTGCCTGTGACACCCCGCTGGGTTTGTGCTGTGTTGTCCGCCAACAAAACCTTTGATTATGTCAAGCGGAATACCACCCCCAAGTTGAAACCGGCGCATATCAAGACTCGCCTGGACTACGCATCGAAACACCTCGAGTTACCTCGAGATCGGGCGAACATTATATGGTCGGACGAGAAAAAGTGCAACCTCAATGGTCCTGATGGTTTGCAATACTCTTGGCATGATCTTCGCTCTCAACCACAAACATGTTTATGTGACAATTTAGTGGAAAAAGTGTCATGATTTGGTGTGGTACTCATCGCGAGGATATGTGAGTTAGCTATTTTGTCTGGAAATCAAAACTCCGACAAATACATTTGGACGTTGTAAGACCATTTGTTCCCCATTTGCCCATGTATATTGTGGTGATGAGTTCACATTTATGCGAGGTGGTGCAGAGATTCATCGGTCAAAAGCAACTCTCGAGTTTTTGGAAGAAGAAAATGTCAGCCATTTTGACCATCCACTTTTGTCGCCTGACCTAAATCCTATTGAAAACCTCTGGGCTGTGGTTGTGAGTGACGTTTACGCCAATGGCCGCCAATTCGGTATCGTCGAAGAACTAGTTTGTCCCATAAAGCAATCGTGGGCCCAAATCGACCTTTCGACTATCCATGGTCTCATCGCGTCAATGCCCAAGCGTTGCTTTACCGTCGTGGCTTCCAAGGGCGCAATGACGAAATATTAGTTTGAGATATCCTCTATAATGTCTTAAATAGACTTGAATTTGTCGTCATGTAATCACCTGACTTCCTCTTGGGAATATTCCGAATGCATGCAGTGCAGTGTCAGGGATTTTATCATTCAGCCCGAATGAAGTCGAGCCTCGTATAAGAAGCCCTACGGCTTTCATATGAATGAACTTTGGGCAGAGACTAAGCAAGTACACACGCGAACCATGCAATTCGTGGTGGTGTCATAACGTGACTTCCGCCACTATAACACTGTTAACTTGTGAGGTCGTCATTCTTAGTCAGGAATGTCAGAATCGTCTTGCTAGTACATACGTGGCTCACACGTCTACTCAGAAGACAGTAGGCCCACACGCCCCAGGGCGAGATTGTGGGCTCAAGGGAGGATGGAGGGTTAAGCGGAGGAAACATGCGTCCATAGCGCCTCGCGAATATAATCTCGACTCAGATTGCAGAGTTTCTGCGTGGCACTATCTGAATTTGGTCAACAATTATTCCTGATCGCCAGGTATGCATACGACCGTACGATGCGGGGCACATCGTCAATTTCCATTGCACACCCACAGAATGAAGTATGCCCTTGTCACTGCAACCGTCCTTGCCGTCTATGCGACCGACGAGGGCCACAACTTCCTTGTATTATCCGCCATCGCGGGTCAACTGCCCATCGTACTTCACGCTCGTGCCCCCGATTGGAGCGACTACGGTATCGACGGCGGCAATTTACATGGTGTGTGTGGGGTGCATCTTCGCAAGCGTCCCCCGCGACCATGACACGAGTGCACGTTGCTACCCGCGGCACCAACCGGATGGGGCGTGCAACACATATGCCGGGTGTAGGGTAGTTGATAACGAAGAGGACGTGATCCGATTGGCATCTTGAAGAAGTACTAACTAAAGGTCGCTATGCAATATTCGAGTTCAAATGCAGAGCGGCCAAATGCTGAAGGAACTTCTCAACGCTGAAATCCCTGGGTCATTGATGGCCTATGCGTCAATCGTGGGTGTCGAGTGTGCGGCTAGCGGCCGTCTCATGCTGGTAACGCACACTCGACGTCGCGGCATCATTACT
>NW_008580152.1:1387950-1390708 GCF_000520115.1 Aphanomyces invadans
GTGGCGCTTCAACCGGTCAAGGTTGAAGACATTATGCAGTCGCCGCATTGACGCAGGTAGGGCCAAGGTATTCCTTCTTACGATTGAATTGCCGTTGCTTTAGCAATGCTTCTACGATAAAGAGCTCATTTCCCTTGTCGTCCAGGACATGAGGCGTAGCCTTCGGAATCGGACGATTTTGGAATCGAGTTGGGATTGGATGGTGGCGCTTCAACCGGTCAAGGTTGACGACATTATGCAGTCGCCGCATTGACGCAGGTAGGGCCAAACGCATCGCATTTGAGCCCGTCACTTGAAAGGGACCAATGAATCGTGGTACGAGCTTTGACGTTTCTCGCTTGTCGAGTAGCTGTGCATGCTTTGAAGTAATGTCGCGTGTAGCTAGCATGACGCTGTCGCCGACTTTAAACTCCACTTCGTCTCTCTTACGATCATAGTACCTTATGGCGGGCTTGAGCCTTATCGAGGTTGTCCAGAGCCATCTTTAGCAACTCCTTGCGTCGCTCAGCAAGGTTCTTTGCATACTTATTCAACGCCAATTCGTCATTCAACCCCGGATGGCGAAGTTTTCTGCCAGTATCAACTTCGAAGGGTGTCATTCCCGTCGAAGTTTGTTCGAGCCCTTGATGATCATACTCGATGGTTCCGAGATGCTCAGTCCAGGCTTGACCCAAGTAGGACACTTGGCAGCGTAGAGCATCCTCCAACGTTCGGTTTTGCCGTTCTGTGGCTCCATCACTTTGTGCTCTCCCAGCCGTGGTAATGTAGTGTTTCACGTTCATGATGTTCATCAAAGCTTGCCAAAACTGACTAGCGACCTTTCAAGCTCGATCACTGATAATGACAGCAGGCAGACCGTGGTTGCAGACAACAGTCTCAAAGAACACCTTTGCAGCTTGGTGTGCATCAACACACCAAGCAAAAAGGTCGACGTTGAGGCGCACTACTTGCGCAGTTACGATGTCTTGTCGACTCACAGTAGTCGACAGCTTGGAGGGGGCTTCTCAAATTTTTATCGACTTTCAAGGAGTTTTTGTAAAACACGATAAAATTACAACGATCAGCTGGATACTTAAGATTGATCAATCAAAACAATGGTGACATGTTACTAATCAGATGCAGAGCCACTGGAGTCATCACTGCTATCGCTACTGGCGTCCCTGTCGCTGTCTTCGTTGTTGTCCTCTTGGTCCTTGTTGTACTGGACCAGCCTCTCGAGCTGCCGGTCGGCCTTGTGAATGCAGCCCTTGATGCTGCTTGGCTTCAACTCGTCGAAAGCTTCGACGAGACGCAAGCGGACATCTTGAAACGTCGTCTCTTGAGTGTACTGCCGTCCAACCTAACATTACTGTGGTAGCATTGCTCAATCCAAGCTCTTCTATTTCACTGAGAAGTTTGGAGAACCACTTCACAAAATACAGTGAACGGGAGAATTTATGCCACACCCCGAATCGAAGTAAAGGGCTTTCTGGCAATATGATTGGTGGGTATACTTCGAAGTTCGACACATAATGTGACCAAAAAAACTCCGTCAAAATCCGTCAGGAAAATTTAAAATAAATATGAAAACAAGGGGACGTGAAGTTAAGTATACAGTATACAAATCTTTTTTCGTCGATATTTCCGTCAATATTAAAGATATTGACATGAAACCTCGACAAAACGCTTCGTCTCGTCAAGCCCTATCGATTGCACCTATTGTGAAATTGTAGGCGCTGACACTCGTGACTGCGTCGGCCAGTTTGCATGGTGCGGGTATTTTCAGTGTGGACGCGCAACAAGCCGCCGATGCCATGATCGCGACGGGGTCTAAAGATTGGACGGTCGCGCTGTCCACCGCCACATCGCCTTGCGTTCAATTGTACGTCATGCTGTTGAATGCCATTTCGGTCGCCTCGGGTGGCATCGTCTTGACGAACACGGCATGGCGCCACGTGTAGAGTTCGCACGTATCATCGCCATGGCGGCGTCGTCAAGTGTGTTCGATTCTCGCCCGTCCATCCTGCCCTCTTAGCCAGCTGCGGGAAACGACATGACAGTCCTCATCCATGACAGCCGCCACGCGTCCACGGATGCTGCCGAGGTAGCGCTGATGGGCCACACACGCGCGGCAAATAGGTACAGGCCCGCGTGCGTTCTCGTCTTGTTTTGTTAGTGGGCGACGTGGATCTTGCTGTAGTGTTCGATGGGCTCCACAGTGCGTGCACACACTCGCCTCGATGGGGTTTGACGGGAACGTGTTAGTCTGGGACACTCGTCGCCCGGCCTCGCCGATGGCGACGTACGCGACTCGAGAGATGAAGCGACTGTTCCCCGTGGAGTTTCTCGGCGATGACCATGTCGTCGTCGGCGTGGATGGTGCTCTCTTGGTGTACGATATGAAAAGTCATGCTGTCAAGAGTCGGGGCGACCTCGGCTACGAAGCCGACACGTTGTTGATGGAAGAAGCGGGACTTGTTGTCGCCCATCGGCAAACGCTGTCGTGGTTTCGATTCGACTGACCAAGCGTCGCGTCGATGTTCGTCAATACAAAGCTCGGGATGCACTTGTTCTTTCCAAGACGGACGCGTTGCCATGCAGCAAAGAGTATCGATGTGCCCATGTAGGCATGCCCACGCGCGTTGTGCCATGAGCTAGGAAGATTGCTGGTCTTTTTGCAACCTTTGTAGCCTTGCAGGTCGGAAGCTACTCGTTGCCAGTTTCGGACGGAGCTGTAGGGTACATTGAGTTGAGCTGCCACCTTTCGAAAGCTCATTGA
>NW_008580152.1:1410803-1447635 GCF_000520115.1 Aphanomyces invadans
TTGATTTGTTTGATACTAGGGCGCCCGGTGCGTCCGCCATCGAGCTGAGTTGGCGCCATCATTGAAACTAGCCGCCTTTCTGCAAATCAATGTGAACTTATAAATTTTCATGGGTATAGGTTACAAACGAGTATTGCAGAAAATAATATATTGATTGAATAAGTATTTACAGGTTTTTTCCCTTCGCAACAGACATGTCAAGTACGGTACACGTGTGGTGAAGATGAACCAACAATGTTGACCAATAAAAATCGGTAAACCAAACTAAGGCGCGTGATTGGCCAGTGATAATTGTTTTCACGTTTGCGGTAGGACAATTCATTTCGCTGTATATGGCCACAGTTTTGTGTTCAATGCAAACAAACGTAGCCTCGGAGTTCAGCTTGCACACCGAACTTTGGTTCGTCAATTGTGAGTTCACGACTTTCAAACTGCATATTCGAGCCATTTTAGGTCGCACGGGACTATTTGCCTTGCCATCGGTGTCTTGGAGGGGATGTTTCGCCAGTGGAACGAACTACTGCGTACACTACTCCGTTAACCCGGAATTCTGGCATGAGGGCAAGAGTAGCCTCCCGTGCCTTGCGTTCATAAGCGAGCCATATAGGCCACCAGAACACCGTATCGAGACGTACAATGGCTGAGTTCATGCAGCTGCACGTGGCCTTGAACGACAAACGTGTTGGCGCAATTTGAAGTCTACCGCGACACTGGTCAACATGTCGATGTTGGGCTTGATAGATACTCCTCCAAATACAATTGAGTGCTTGACCTGCCATAGACTTGTTCAAGCCGCTCTCTTCGATTGAAATGGTTCGACGAACGATGCCACACGCACACAAACGCCAATCGGCAACGACTTCCACAACCAACTTTGCTGGATGCAGTTGATAATATTAGTAGTAGCATTAGATGTGTCTCTGGTGCGAAGTGCTGGGGCAATTGCGCCGCAACTCCGCTAAGCAACTTGCGCGACAGCTTTGTGAACCATAGTACACTAGTACTACGAACTACGATATGTACTGAATTGAAGATTCTAATTCACGTGCAACCAATGAATTGTATCAATTTCGCACATTGGAATGTCCTCAACGAGATAAATTCCTCTAAATTGAGATTATTTTCTTGATGTCTGCATTCATTAGAATTTGTTTGCCACGAGTGTGGTGAATTCTTCTCGACACGCTATTTCAAACAAATAAACTACATGTACAAATTGGTACTGAAATAAGGAACTGATGTCAAATATTGTCTCGAAGTTTCGCAATTCGCCCACGAGAGTAAACCAGCCATCGATTCCATCGCGCCATTCCAACAAGTCGGAGTAGGAGACCTTGGACGTGGCGACCTTCTCATTTCATGCCTGGGTAGTCAAATGGAAGAACTCAAGGAACAAGTTGAGATATCTGCGCCTAATGAGGTTGAGACATCCACGACGGAAGTTGAAGACCGCCGCGGTGAAGCTCCGATTAAGCCCGAGTACGCATGTTATCCTCCATCCATGTACTCACATGACAGTCCACCAGGTTTCGCAGAGTTTTGGAGAAGAAAGAGTAATGATGTGGCCATTTGAACGCCCAATTTACCCTTTGTGTAGCGACAACGAAGAACGCGAACGGGGCACTTTCAAGAAGCGTCCACGGGACCCAACGGACGACCCGTCGACAATGCTATGCCGCGGTGTTGCGGCTGGAGAAGGGTGCTCGTTTGAAGACAAGTGCAAGTTCAGCCACGACGTCGCAGACTTCTTGAAGCGCCGTCCCAAAGACCTCGGGGACACGTGCCCGGTGTTCACCGCGAACGGATACTGTCGTTACGGCCTCAATTGTCGCTACGGCCTCTCGCACGTGGACGCGAACAATGTCAACTTGGGTACTCCAGCTGACTTGAAGGCCACCGAAGTCAACGACTTGAGCATGGAGAACCGCGACTTGTTGCGCAAAAGTACGTATCCATTCCGCGCCGTTGCGTCGACGTACAAGAAGAAGGGCGGCACTGCCAAGAAGTCCCGCGACTTCACGGTAATGAACAGATCATGTCACAAAATCTCTCGTGTGATAATGACACGTCAAAGGGATTCCTCCTGTGTCAATGCAAAAACGTCGCTCAGAGCACACATAGATTGACCCTGTCGACAACCCAAAGGTTCCCGACCACAAGCCCGTCGACTTTAAGGGAAAAGTGTACATTGGGCCGTTGACGACCGTGGGTAATTTGCCGTTTCGTCGGGTGCTCAAGCAGTGGGGTGCCGACATCACGTGCGGCGAGATGGCGATGACAACCAACTTGCTACAAGGCCAGGTAGGAAGCATCCAATGGTCCTGGTCAGCGTTTGATGGAGCGCGGTGGGAATGTAGCAATCGGAGTGGGCCCTCTTGCGCCGCCACGAGAGCGAAGACGTTTTTGGCGTGCAAATCGCTGGGGCGTATGGAGACCAGACGGCCCGCGTGTGCGAACTCATAACTCGCGAGGTACGCGTCATTGACTCATCACGCCACTGCAGCGAAGCTAACTCACACCGAACATGTAGACGTCTGTGGATTTTATCGATATCAACATGGGGTGTCCCATCGATCTCGGTCCGTCTCCCCTCTTGACGAAGTTCACACGTGTGATCGTTGCTGGTGCGCAGTGTGCAAGGCAGGTGCTGGCGCGGCCTTGATGAATCGCACCCCCAAATTGTGTGAAGTCGTCACGGGCGCGCTGAGCGGCATCGAAGCTGGCAGCTTTGGGCTGTCCACGCGACCGGGTCTCACTGTCAAGATGCGCACGGGGTGGTCAGACAAACAACCTTTGGCGCACAAGTTGGTGCCAAAGGTGCAATCGCTTCGTTCGAGCGCCGAGTTTATGAACCAAAGCGTCGTGCTCAACTACGCCATGCGCACCGACGTCCACGTCGATGCTCTCACTGTATGGCTCCACGCATGACGACTTTTGACTATTGGAGTAGATCCACGGCCGATCGCGGTTGCAGCGGTACTCCAAGAGCGCGGACTGGGTCTACGTTGAAGAATGTGCGAACGCTCGCGACGCTGGAGAACACCGCATGGCGCTCATCGGTGGCGGCGACGTGTTGTCGTACGAGGAGTTTCACGAGCACTTAGCGTCGGGGGTGCTGGATACATGCATGTTGGCGCGCGGCGCTCTCATCAAGGTAGGCGAGTTCTGTCGCGCTTTGAACGTATGGCATTTCTTGTCCATTAAGCGTTGCTATGGCAGCCGTGGTTGCCCACGGAGATTAAGGAACGCCGCCACTTTGATATTTCGGCGTCCGAGCGACTCGACTTGCTCAAAGACTTTGTCAAGTTCGGACTGGAGCATTGGGGCTCGGATCAAAAGGTAAGGTTGAACCGAGAAGCGTGTCGGGTTCGTTTGCATTTATGGCTGACAAGGGAATCAATCGCACCCGACGTTACCTGCTTGAGTGGCAGTCTTTCTTGTGTCGATACATCCCCGTTGGGATCCTGGAGAAGCTGCCCCAGCGCATCAACGAACGTCCGGGGCTCTACGTAAGTGGCGTCGTTGCTGCGGCTATGATGTACCTCATGCGGTTGGTAGTATGGTCGTAACGATCTGGAAACGCTCATGGCCAGCGATCAAGCAGTTGACTGGATCAAGATCTCCGAGATGCTGCTCGGTCCGGTGCCCGACGGTTTTCAGTTCGTGCCCAAGCACAAGGCGAATTCGTATGGTTAAAGTGGGAAACAAGACATCGCGAGTTGTGGATTCAATAGTCGTTGTTTCGGTGGCTGGGCATTTTTGTATCGGTCGATTGAAAATATACAGGACGCCGACGACGAACTTAGAACTCAGCCTCTTCGTCGTCATCGCTCTGCGGTGCATCCTGAGGATCCCGTTGATCCTCGTCGTCGTTCATGGGCAGTGCCATCGCTGCCACAGCTGCACGTCGTCGCGCTCGGGGGATAATGTTGCTCGTGTCCACCCCGATCAAGTCGTCCTGGTTTAACGTGACATGGTCGTCGTCGTCATTGTCATCATCGTCATCATCATCGTCGGCGTCGTCTTGCCTCTTTTGCTTCTTTCGAGAAGGTTTGTCGTCTTCTTCGTCGTCGTCTTCGTCTTCGTCGTCGTCATCTTCGTTCTCCTCGTCGTCATCGCCATCATCATCTTCGTCGCCTTCTTCGGCGTCTTCTTCGTCTTCCTCTTCCGACTCTTCATTACGTGAGCGCTTCTTCGCCTGGGCTTTGCTACCAGACGGCTTCGTCGCGTCAGCGGGGGTCGTGGATTCCTTGAACCGGCCCATGCTGATTTGGTGAATGTGTGGTTGCGTCCAACGCAATTTAAAACGGCCTTGTGTTTAGAAAATTGATTTCAAATATTATCATGCGATTTGTATGCACACGTCGTGAAACGAGAGTAAACTTTTAGCAGAATTTTATTGGTTGATACAGGACGAGTCGACCCACAAGATTGTTCGAAATGATTTTCTCAAATTGGACGAATAAAGACATTTGAAAAGTGTTATATCTTCACTTTGAGGCATTCAACCACAGTACTTGCTCGTGAAATCATCCAAACATTCCACAATGGGAGCTCCAAATATTGTTAACGTTTACGCAATTCCGCTTAACACGCCGCCAAATGCAATCGTTTCCAGCTGCTGACGTTGTCGAAGGTGCCCTTGGACTCGGTGCTTGAGGCGCATGTTAGTCTCTTGGGCTTCGAGGAGGTCAGCTTTCGATTTGAGGGCTTTTTCATATGCAGTAAACCCGTGGGCGACTTTTGATGCTTTCAGCATCTGTAGCTGGCGCTCGAGCACTTCGACGACCTGAGTGAGTTCGGCGATTTCGAGACGCTGTCGACTGTAATGTGTCAGTGGCGAGGCGACGTTCGGAGCCGACTGAAGTTCCATATTTCGCTGGCAATATCGAGCTTCCAGACCATCGTCACTGAGCAGCTTCCTCTTGATGGGGCGCGTTTTGCTTGGCGGAGTCATTAAGACCGCAGTGAAATCGCGAAGCTCTTCCACGCTGGGCTCGTCCGCGGGCGGGACGAGTTTGGCCACCCCGACTTGAGCGGCAGCACTCTCGTTACTCGTCGTGAAGAGACTGTTGAGTTCGTCTAGGTTGTTTGCATCACTTGCTCTAGGCCATGTGAATGCCATCTCGTTCAAGGCGTTGGCCGGCGACGACGTGATGAAGAAGACATCCGTGTCCGCTCCACACGGTGACGAGTCTTGCGCGTCACGCTCAAAGGCAGGAAGCGCATCCAAGTTGAGTTTGAATGCAGTTAGTTGTGTCGCGTCCATCGTGTGATGAAAGGAAAAGTGTTTGTAGGCGCGTCAACTCATTGCCGCAACGGCAAATATGACATAAGACAAAGGAGCATCATCGCCGGGACTGCACGTGGCATGTGGCACCATTTATAGAAGATTTGACGACGGTATTTTCGCATCCGAGGGGCAGAGAGCGCTGAAGAAGAAACCTGGCACGTGCGTTGAAATTTAGCCTCGCGGCTCTCCCCCAAAAGGCCAGCCAGATGGTGCGAAACCAATCGTGCCCCTTCAACGTGGCGGTTTCGTGGCAGTTCGGTAACCGTTTTATGTCAAAACCACTTGGCGATGAACAATAGAAGATTGGAAACCTGATGGCTGCTGGTTCGGCTGGAGTGAGAAATGATGAAAATGTCGGCAGCCTTTCTTGTGTTCGTGGTGACGACGCGAGAAAGTAGCGCATGGCCATGCAGCAACCTTTGATGGTGGGCTGGGACCCTGTGCTGGGATTGCAACATGGCTGCATCTGGCAGGCTTGTGGAAATCCCAGCGTCGTCTTCTGTGGCGATTCCATCGCAGAGACTCATAGTGTTTGTAAAGTTGGGGGTTGGACACATGGCATGGTCCTGTCGGTAGCTGCCGCGCAATGTTTTTCTCACACGTTTTATTCACCTTCACCCGCTCCATCTCTTGCACGAAAACACTGGGCCAATCATGCATTTGGTTGCTTCGAGACTCTATCGCAGCACATGGGCTGCTTCAGAGAGGACTTTGAACGGGAGACTCAGGACAATTGCGAATGGGCAAGTAGGCATCGAGTTTCCTTCAACTCATAGCATACGATCCACCTTGCATCATGGAGAGTGTGCACCAACATCTCCATGACCTCGCCATTCAAAACGTGGCGGTCCCAGGTACGGTATCAACGAGACATGCATCAATCAAGAGGCTCATGGGTGCCGAATATGTGGTTCACGTGTACTTCAAATTTGTCCGATTCAACTTCCCGCTGGAAAAATGCTTGTTCATGATGGAACTCTTGCCTTGTGGTCTGGAACTCGGCGACTCCAAATCACTAGGCTGTTTGAGCTCAATCACAGCATGCATTGGACCCCACCGCGGCTCTCCACTTGAAGTCGTCCTTTTGCCTTTTTTATTTTTTATTTTTACGAGAAACGCGTCAGCTCTGCTCGTGCCGTCCACTGCAAGAGCAGAGCGGATGTTACGTTGAGCTTGTGCTTGATGGGTGTCTTTTTTGTCGTCGCAAACTTGCTTCCCCCCTCTTTCCCCCTTACCTTCGCCTGCCGTCTTCTCCCCTTCTATATCATCGTTGCAAGCTCGGTATGTTGTCGAAGCGACAAAATCTACATCAGCAATCGACCGCACATCACACAGAGGGATGTTAGAACTCCTTCCATATACGAGTCCTGTCGTTTGGAGTATGTGACAACAACTGAAAGTTTCCTTCCGACGAAGGAAAGATCAATATCAAGGTAAAACACTCGCCATGGACAAATTCTCGCGCCGTCTTAACATTTCAGAGATGACCCTTGCGAGCAATCATCCACGAGGAAATGATGACGACTTCGGTCGGGGATGTCGCAATGTGGGTTGTGATCTGCGTTTTCTAGGAGCGGTAAGATGTTGGGCCAGCTCTGTGCTGTCTGTTCACGTGTTGTTGTATTCAGCATAGTCAAGCTCACCGAAATAGTTGCATTGCGAGAGACACACCTCCACCTGTGCTGCAGAGGTGGCTTGCGAGCGAAGTGCCGAGGCTTTTAAACCCTCAAATGCCACCGAACCATCGCGATTCATTCGTCAACTTATGCATTGGGGATGTTCATACCGCCACAACGTTGTATTCGGGCGGGACCTCGGAGGATGGTTGCTGCTCTTCCAGGTCGCGACGGTGTATTCCAGGCATAAACTCCAAAAGTTGAGATTTTTCATGAGTGAAGCACGTAGATATCGTCCTACATGGCTCATACCAAGCACACTCGTGGCCTAGAAGCGGTACTTCCTACGCGGCAGCTTCCACGCTTGACGGTGTCGAGGCAACCAGACCAACTGAAGAAGAATCTTGAGCTTCAATGGACATTTTCAAAGGTGGATATGCATACAAAACTTTTGATTGGTCGAATTTAAATATTCCATAATTGGGTTCCCATGCTTGTGATTGGTCAGACGAAGCGACACGCATCCGGATTCGGAGGTTGGTCACGAAGGCACGACAGGCAGATTGGACGGAAACCGTGCCGTCGACGAGGTCATTCCGTCTCGGGAACCATGAAGGACATTTCGATGCGGCAAAAGGTGCGCAGCGCACGGAAGGGCCGAAGTAAGAAGGGCGCAGAGATCTTTCACGAGCGCCGCAATGACTCGGTCCAGCAGACCCGTGACAAAAAGAAGCAGGCGCGAAAACGATTGCGCATGGTGCAAATTCAGCGCCATGTCGACAAGCACCTTGAGTACCTTCACGCGTACCCAATCGAGCAATACCACGTGCGTGCGCCAAAGCTGCGCATGTAGGCGACGCTTACGGTTACAATGACGATGCCGTAGGTTGTCAAGCGCCCGAAGGGGCCACTCAAACCAGAGGAATGGAAGTTGCGTGGCGCCGCACGGCCTGCCGCGCTTTTGGCTCGCATTGCCAATGGTGAGTGCGACGAGGATGGCAACGAATTCAAGGCACCCGAACCGACCAAAGACTTCTTTGAAGAAATGCGTGGACGATTTGCCGAGCACAAGGACACTTTGGAATACCTTCGGTACAACGACTGCTCCACCAACTCTAACAAACGATCGATTGCTGTGACGCCGAAGTAGACTGCGAAAAGACTTGGCGCTGGCCACGTGTGCGGCGGGCATGATTGACAACGGCATTGCGCACTTCGAAGAGTGCATTGAGCTTGATCCGACTGATGTCATTTGCGCCCGAGAAGGGTTGGTTTGTGCCCTCATCGACGAAGGCCGTGCCGACGAGGCGCGGGCCCTGATTGAGCGCTACGACAACGTGTCACCTGTGCTCGAGTACTGCCGCACGATCATTGAATACGTATCTTGGGAAGTTCTCGAAGAAGAAGGTTCATCCGAGGTAACACACCCTCGTCGCCATCTCCTCGCTTTAAATCGATCTCAAATGTCGCCGTCAAATGTTAGGATGTGGTGCAAGCGGCATTTACCAAGGCCTGGAACGGCAATCCGTTCATCGGGGTATTTATTGCCGGTCTCGATGCGTTCAACTCGGTCGTCGAGTACGTCGAAGACATTAAAAACCCTGGCGAGGGGTCGATCGAAGAAGCATTTGTTTACTGCGCCCACAACAGTACGTTTTATCTTTGCGTGACAGGTCGGTGACTGAATTCGGTTGCAGTTGGCGTCTGGCTCGATACAGTTGGCGCCCAAGCATGGATCCAAAAGGAAGTGGCCGCGCGAGGGATCCCCGACGCGACTGAATCGAACTGCGCGGACCCGATGTACCTTGGAATGTACACCACCGCTGTGGAAATGTACAAAGAAGAGTTGGAAGTGGAAGCGGCGGCCGCTGAAGGGGACGGCAACGAACACAATGACGAATAGCATGGTGCATGTGGACGATGGCTGCAGCTGTGGCTGGCAGCAGCAGCTTAGTCTGGCGCACGCAAGGGTTATATCAGTGGAATTGAATGCAGGGACTGCGTGATTGTTTGAATCGTGAATGCTTCGTCTGCTTTTACCGTTTGTGAGCACGGTGAGCTGCGAATTCCACGTCCCAGGAAGTGAACTTTCGGTCCTTTCAAGGAGATGTGCGTACGAGTTATAAATAGGAGATTCTTTCCGCACGCCATGGCGACAGGCACGACGGCTGGCGGCGGCGGGTCGTTTGCCACGCCACTCGACGACACGAATGGTGAAACGGACTGGCATGTTGCCTTGGCCGACTCTTGGCTTGTTGTCATGTAGCGCTCATGTATGCGTCCCGCATGCAGTATTTGCACGATGACGAGTCAAAGGATCGGACCCGGCCGGACACGCAGTTTATGTCGAGAAAGCAAGCGCACAAGCAAGGCGCGTACAGTGCGACTGGGAAAACGCTGGACCATCACCATGGCCACCACGGCCACCACTACAACCGCCGCATGAGCATCAAGCAGCGTAAGAACTTGGAGAGCATGAAGACAGCTCCAGACTCAGAGATACATAGAACCATCTCCCCACCACGACGTGGAAGCAAACTGGCAGCCCGTGTTCCAAGCAGGCTGCCACTTCTGGCAAAATGTCGTGACGGGTGAATGCATTGCCGACGAGGCAATGGGATGTTCACCATGCCCATTTCATGAACCGGAAGTGCACTGCGAATGGAACGGCGAAGTCGACGAGCAAGATGGGGACGTGACCCCGTTTCCGCCGTCGTTCCAGTTCCTCGATGCCGCGACTGCTCGTAAGACGACTTGGTCTCTTGTTGTGAAAGTGGCGGTGTTAACAGGGTTTGACCCCAGCCAAGGCAGCCAAGAACAAGAGCATCAACAAGTCAGTGCACCACATTGTCATGCGCAAGAGCGAGCGGTAGGCTGCGCAATGAGCGTTCTGAGGCATGAGGCGCGACTTCTCGCTCGACGAAAGTCCAGCACCGACGTATCATGTCTAAAAGCTGACACAAGTCGTCAAGTTCAGCCATGAACGCTGCCATGTTTTATAGGATATGGCAACTACTGGTGCTGCCTATTGAGTCGTGTGCAGGGGAATGTGTCAGGTTGTCAGCCGTCGACATCCTTTGTCGCAGGAATACGTCACATGTTACTCACATGGCGCTATAGACTCCTCGATCGACGGAGGGAGAAGAGGGGCTGGGCGAGAGCGCGCAGGAAGGCGATAGCGCATAGCCCATTCGCGCATTCTTCTTTATGAGATGCATGCACGGAGCCGACCTTGCCGTGGTCGCAGGCTGTTGCTCGCCGGAGTACTTCGGCGACCGTGGTGTTGAAGTACTGATACGTATCAAGAGGAGTGCGATATCCGGATACATTATTCGGATGATCGCGGAATCTTTCTCCCCACCGTCCAGAGACGAAAGCTCATTGTCGGATTGGGGAAACAAGTAGCATGCAGCACAGTCAGTCCGCTGTGACCCTTGGCGCGAACAAGGGGTCATGGGCCGATATCAAGAAGGAGGAAGGTATGCGCAAGCGGTCGAATACAGCGCAGAATCTGCAGTTTTACGGTAAGTTCATGGAGTGGGCGTGCCGAATGAGCGACACTGACGGCAACCTTTTCAGTCGAAGAGCAAAAACGATTGTATCATGAATTGCCGTTCATGGCGCTGCCGGGGATGCGACGACAGAGTTTTCAACGCGAACGAAGCTTTTCCAACATCAAGTCGAGGAGCTCATGGGGAAGTTTCACCAACTTGGTCGGACAATCCCAAGGCGAAGGCCAAGCGTTGTTGGGCGAGCCCCGCGGCGAACCGGGGTACACTGTCCCGCTCTTGCTCTCGTGCTGCGTCGCGCTTGTGAGTGCGTTCCAGTTTGGGTACAACATCGGCGTTACGGGGGCGTTGAACACCGACTTTATCTTCCCGGAAGCCGTCAAGTCGACGACGCAAAAGAACTTGGAATGGTCTATCGTCGTATCGATCTTTGCGATCGGCGGGCCGATCGGGTCGCTGGTCGCTGGTCAGATCAGTCAAACGTACGGACGCAAGAAGGCGCTGATCTTCGACTCGTTCTTGTTCATTTTGGCGGGTGGACTCATGGCGTTCGCCAACAACATTTACTGGCTCATGGCTGGCCGCTTCCTCGTTGGTTTTGCCGCCGGGACTGTCAGTGTCGTTGTGCCGCTCTACTTGGGTGAACTCGCCCCTCCCAACTTGCGAGGTTTGTTCTTCATCACGACACCTTGGGCTAGACTCTGACGGCGCTGCGAACTGTAGGGGCTTTGGGCACGGGGTACCAATTCGGTGTTGTCCTGGGTATCTTGGCAGCTGACGTTCTTGCGTTTGGCTTTTCCGATGTGAGCGATGGCTTCGCCCATCCCGGCTGGCGCTTCATGTTCGGCTTTACGGCCATCCCGGCCTTGCTTCAACTCGCGCTCGCGTCGTTCTTGACGGAGTCGCCACGTTGGTTGCTGACGCAAAACAAGCCCAAGGAGGCTGCTGGTACGAATCCTCTCGACTGATTGTCAACAAGTACTTACAACTTTTGTTGCTAAGAAATCTTGCGCCGTCTGCGTGGCACCGCCGACGTTTATGAAGAAATCGATAGCATTTGCTCTGCCAGCGACAACGAATCGTCCGACATGACGGTGTGGGAAGTGCTCTCGGGTACGTTTTAACCTGTCTGGGATTGTGAAGGCGTTGATGACGTCGGATGCGTAGACAAGAGCATTCGGTTCCCTCTGATTGTTGGCATTGCTCTGCAAATTGCACAACAATTGAGCGGGATCAACGCCGTGATGTTTTACGCCAACTCGTTCTTCAAGGGCGTGCACTTGGCCAACCCGTTGGTGGGGGCCACCTTGGTCGGTGCCATCAACGTCATCTCCACGGGGGTTGCCCTCGTCCTCATGGACACGGCCGGCCGGTACAGATTCGCATCAATTGTTGTGTGCACGCCCTCAAACGTGTCGCTGTAGGCGCCCGTTGCTTCTCTGGTCGTGCGGCGGTATGATTGTATCGTGCATCCTCTTGACGCTTGGACTGTGGCACATGCTCCCATACTACGACATGGTGAGCGTCGGCGGCGTCATGCTGTTTGTGTGGTTCTTTGAGATTGGTCTTGGTCCGATCCCTTGGCTCATCGTCGCAGAGATGTTCCCCGCCAAGCCGCGCCCGACCGCTATGTCGGTGGCGACCATGGTCAACTGGACGTTCAGCTTTGTCGTCGGGATTGCGTTCCCCACGATGCAGTCGTCGTTGCTCGAGAACACGTTCGTCCCGTTTGGCATTGTGCTCACGATCGCGTTTATCTTTGTGTACAAGTACGTGCCTGAAACCAAGGGCAAGACGCTCGAAGAAATCCAGCAAGACATGACCAAGATGTGACCAAGTACTGGATCGCCCCCCTGCAAAAGTGTGACGTTGTGCAAGGAACATTGTTTTCACCACTTTTGATGCGTTTTGTTTTCGTTCCGGTGGCAAATGACGAAGCCGTATGCCAACATGGATCGATCTCATCGGCCCTTCCATGTTGATATAGTGACCGCTCCACTTTGCTTGCAGATGAATTCATGTCTTGGTGAATCATCGCGGCTAGGCAAAGGTAGATTTCAGAACGACCGGAACACACTCGATACATCCTGCATTCGAGGCACCACCCCATGTGCAGTGGTTGCCGTCAAGAAGAGACTCCGCACATTGAATTGCAATCGTCGTTGGTGGAGTAGACGTCCGATTGAGCGCGTCATGCAGCGAAAGACGACGTGCTCAGCTGTGCCGCCCGTCCTGGAGAGTGCCATGTCTGAAGTTTACCGGCAAACTCAGCGTCCAGTGCATGCAGGATGCAGCCCAGTTCATCATATGCATATGATTTCGGAATGGAGAGTTGATGAATTTACCGTTTTGGATTGTCTATTCTTAGCTGGGTCACCGCATTAAAGACACCGTTGCCAAAGCGCGTGCCGAAGCTCTCATGCTGCGGCGAAAGGTCGATTGCGAGTATGCGAAGGGTCTCGTCCAAGCGTACGTGATGCTCGTGTCGCGACGGAAGTTCTAAGCTACCTACTCACGAGGCGAGTTTGTGGTGCAGGTATTTTGCGATTCTGACGCAAGGATGCGGCAACTCGAGCTGCAACAACTCTGTGTGTCGGTCCAACCCAGCTGCCCCAGTCCTGAGTCCCAACGACGCGGCCATCCAGAGTATTGTCTTGGCCGTAAAGTCCCCCGTGGCCATCTGCTTAAGCTTGCCTTCATCCACATCGTCCTTTCAACAGCCCAACGCACCACCTTCGTCGTCATCCTGTCTCGAACTCGAAGTGCCCGAGACTGACGACGACAATGACGATACCAAGCAAGCGGCGCCATCAACACCTCGGAAGCGCTTGACCACGGCTGTTCTACTAGACACGTCCATCAACGTGACACCTCTGCGCCAAGCGAGATCTGTGCCAAAGAAAGCCGTTGCGTCGTCTATGCTTGACAAGAACCTTCGGGCGTCCAGTCCGATGAAGCATCAACGCGCACTCGATGGACCGTGACCACAAAAACACGCATCGAAGACGAACATTCCTTAAAAGCTCATTTCTTTCTTGTCTAGACAAAACGTTCTTTTATACTTCTAGTCGGTTGGAATTCCATCCACTAGGAATATTAGCGACTTTTAGGGTATTGCTCAAGATCGTAGAAACTTTTTTCACGATCGTCCAAATTGGCCGTTCGTGAGGTATTTTTATTCCAAATCGCTCACCGGTGCATGATTGGCCAAAAATCTCATGTGCTTAAGCACTTCGGAAGTTAGTCCGTGGGGGGTTTAGTCCTCTCCATTCCAGAATTTCAGCGGCCCCCAGTAAACACCGACCGCACCCGCCGTCCACGACGCCACACCAAGCGCGACAGCCACCGAGCGGTAGGACCCAGCGACTTTCGATCTATACTCATGAACACCTGGCCCAACATGCCTCCTACTCAAGAGACTTTTAGCTAACCATGCTGCGATGTATGATTTGGAATAAAAATACCTCACGAACGGCCAACTTGGACGATCGTGAAAAATATTTCCACTCGTTGTACGATCTTGAGAACTACCCGAGTTTTTTACTACACGGAATTCTAAAATACGCAAGCATTCTCTACATAAATTAACCTTGGGCATCCACGGCAACAGGGAAATCCGCCGCCGCCGCGTTGTTGGGGACGTTCGTAGGAGCTGACGGCAAGGGACGCCAGGATGGAAACAAACTAAGGACAAGGCCGACTGCAAACGACTGGATGTCACGTAGCACGCCGCCGTCAGTAGCGATTGTCACGATGGGACGGCCGGGGGGGGCATTGGCGGCGGCCTCGTTCAGCTGATTAAACAGGTCTCCGTTGTTCTCACCATCCCCGGCTGGTGGTGCGCGATCAATGTGGGGGTTCCCTTTGAGGATGTCGTAGATTTTGAGCAGAATTCCAGTCATGAACCTAAGCCAATACGTTCAGCATCGTTTGTGCATTTGTTGTCGAAAGATCTTACAGGTACATGACAACGGCGAGACCGAGAAGCACATACGATCGCGGAGGCGGCAAGTCTTGGCCGATGATGTACACCATCACACACATTTTCAGTGCAAGGGTGATGTCCAAGAGGCTCAATACAGCACGAAGCGCTTGGAATCGAGGTGCGGCAGGTGCGGCATGGACATCTGCGCCACCGTTGGTGGCGGCAACAGTTGGAACCCTCAACGCAGCAAAGTGGAAAGTTGGGAATTGTGCGGGAGGTGGGGGGGTTACGCTGTATGTGCTGGGTATGTCGGGATTGAAGTGAATGCCGTGCATATGCTGGAACTGCTGAATGTGGCGCAGGTACTGGATTTGCATAGACAACATGAGCTCTTGTTGCGCCAAGTAATGCTGCAAATGCATGGTCTGCAAAGGCGAAACTTGAGGAGTTGAGTAGGATCCAGCGGCATGTGGAGGAGTCGCAGTCGGAGCTGGAGTTATCGGATCGTGTGGCTGGTTTGTATGGGGAGATGCCGGAACAAACACAGTCGGACCATACTGCGTAGAAGGTGTAGCTACTGGAGGAGGGGCAACTGGCGCCTGTGTTGGAGGTGCGGTAGCTGGCTGGGCAGCAGGTGTCGTTGTCGGTTTGTTGGGTTGACTCACCAACAAGTGAAACGTGTACGTTTCGTTCGGATCCATCTAATCAGGAAGTCGTGAGTGATGTCGGCATCTGCGGCACTAGCATGCTAGCGGTACCCTCTTGAGGACTTGAGCCAAACTCTGACCGTCGTCACATATTTTGCCTCCAAAGATCAACCGTTGGTGTTTCGGCAGAGCTGCGGACGGCAATTCCTGCTGGATGCGCTCTTTGACTTGCAAGATGGTACTGCTTCCTTCCATCTTGAGCTCTAAGGACAGGTTGCGCTCGTAGACGCTCTTCACGACTAGGGTCACGGGAGTCTCAGCTGTTGCCGCGTCACTCATCTATACGCCAAATTGGTCTCTTTTGTGGGACTCGAGTAGGTTTCTCTGGTACGCCCTGTGGAATCCCATACCAGCGGAATTCAAGAGCCTTGACTTGAATGCCACAACCGTCGTTAAAGCAAGGAATTTGAACCTTTTTCGTGACGATACAGACATTTGTTGTTATATGCAGGTACAAATATTTTTATATCGTCGGGACAAAACATACTAAATTATGCATGTGCATCGTTGCGCAATAAAACTATTTTCCGAGTATGACGTGGCAGTTTCAAACCTTCCACAGTCGATAGTCTCTATATTTAGATATTCAAAATCCATTGTGACAGTCATTTCTCCTTCCAGACTTCATCCTGACTGCTTCGCTGGCCTGTCCCAGGAGAATGCTTCGAGTTCGACTTAGAATTGTTCGGGTTGAGCCTTCCGCAAGAGAACTCTTGCAGTACTGTCAACCGTCACGACGCTCTGGACCTATACGAATACAGCCGCCCCGGACGGTCACGAAGGTCGTTGGGCACAGAACACGTTGATGGTTAGTTTCGCAAGCGATGACACTTTGACTTGTTCAACCAATCGAACACTTACAGATTTCAGGATAAAACAAACATTCCGTTACCTTCCGTGAATTTCCGTTTCACGGATGACTTTAGAAACCAACGAGACGCTCTAGTGGCGCCAAGGTGCGATGCGATGCTACGACGCGCGGTGCTCGATTGACGACTCAAGTAGGCATGCATTCGAAGGCGTCGGTACTACTGCAAGATCCATGGACTCGACGCGATGTCCTAGTTTGTGCCCCTACTCCGAGGGAACCAACATGTATGTAGAGATCCCTCTCCACTGGATTGATTTGGAAGTTCATTCAACGTGACGAACGGTTTAGGTCGTGCATGTGGAATCAAGTACGCTCGTGGCGGCTGCATTGTATGCTGGACCGGATGGACTCAATGGTGTGTTTGCATAGGATTGACACTGTTCGAGTTGGAGTTATCTTGAATCACCAAGACGGACATATACTGATGCAATGGTTTCACCTCAATTGCATCGACGCCCCCAAGAACCTGCTTGCCTCCGATATTGAGGGACTGAATGACAGCGAGATGAAGCCATATCGTGCGGCTGTGTTCGAATGGCTCAGTAAGCTACCAAAGAAGCCCTCGCCCCCTGTCGTTCCGCTGGTGCGAATTCCACAACCAGTTTCGACAACTCCATCACAGGCAAATGAGAGATCAAGTCGTGTTCCGCGGTGTCGACCCACCTCGTCATCGGGTTTGACCCATTTGCGGAAGCCACCTCTGGCCCCGCCTCGTCCTGCGGAATCGAAGCCGATTCCTACGGGAATAATTCACCCGCCACAACTTTGCAAACCCGCTCATCCACCCCCGCTGCCAAAAAGAGATGCATTCGGCCACGTCGACGGTATCGTGGAAGCCATGCAGTCATGTCTGGCGGACAAGACGTACTCAAGCACCATGATGATGTCATAACCAAAATCTTGTGCGATGGCGAGGGGAAGGCAGCTAATTTATCGATCTATTTACCTGTCGAGTTCAGGCTAAAGGAACAAATTTCCTTGGTGGTGAACGACACATGGGATTCACTCCACTGCAACCAGCACCACCACTAGTCTGACCAGGTCAATGCCATCGATCTCTGGGAATCATGATGGCTGCTCTGCTGTGAGGAGCAGTCTCCACCTCATGCTCGACCACCTTTCGCTTCAATCTAAGCTTCATCTTGGCGTGCATGAAAGCACTCTGGCGACGAAATGGAAAGGCGTGCTCGTGACATTTGTCCGACAAACCACGACATGAACAGGTTCATGCTACCACCGAACAGACAAACAGCCTGAATCCCAATCGACACACTTCAAATGGTCGGCAATGTTACGCCCATAAAGATGCACGGCATATCACAACTCTTGTAGGCGCGAAATGCACCGGATTCTCCTGAGCTATAGGAACAACATGAACGCCTTAGCGTGGAAAGGTAGCAATTCTTTCAACGTGGTGAGGGATGTTTGAACTTTCGGGGACTCACGTAGTGTAGTGATTTGTGCACTGACGACGAGGGTTGACAGCGAGTGTGCTTAGCACTCTTTATTCTATCTAGTACGTTGTGAACACGAGGAATCTCGTTTCGCCCCCTCTGAGGTCCTCTTGATATCCGGGGCCGGCTGCCGTCTTAGGCCTCCGCTGATCATGCCCAGGTTAGTTCGGCCAGAAAAGGAAAACGCACCCGGGCTTGTACTGGAGATAAGAGCAGGAACGTGGATTGTGTTGAGGACACATGAAGGAATGCATGGACGGCTTAATGCGTTACGGGCTTCATGGGGGGGGCTCGTAATGTATCGCTTTGACTTTGTTCCTTGACGTTGTCAGGAACTTCCCCGATAATGGCGCTATTAGGGAATACATCAATTCCTAGAATAACACCATGGCAATGTACTGACATATTGTCGCCGCGAACAATAAAGAGCCCGAGGTTTTCGATCTGCACGTCGTCGGTCATAGAGTACACGCGCTCAAAACTGTTGTCGAGGATGACGTTGATGCACTGGTCGTATCCTTTGAGCACACCCTATCCAATCCACAATCCATTGGCATCAGCATGGACGCGTTTTCGAATGGTAAAACTGTCGGACAATGATGTTGCGGCCGTCGTTTGTCGTCACGGACACCATGTCTATAGCCACATAGACAGATCAGTCCTCAAACATTGGATCGCATCAGCATGCACGCTCGTACGATTCACGAGTTCATGGAGGAAGGTTGCCATGCTCAGCCAAGCTCCACACAACAAGTGCGAGAACTTATATCCGGACGACGGATACGCAGAGAGTTATCCGTAGAGCGTGGGCTGAAGTTGTGTTTCGAGCTGCAACAAAACTGGCCCGAGGAATGCGCCGGATTCCTTCCGAGATGCAAGAAGCACTGTGCGGGAGAATAAGAGTGCAAGGACAAAGAGTAGTGCACACAATCAGGTGAAATGTTTCACCCATGGAATGTCTCTCTATCCACACAGATTCACCCGCATCGATCGGTCGCATTGTCGAGATATCATGCAATTAAAAAACAAGAATGGGCGAAGAATTTATTTAAATTGCAGAATTAGGTAGAAAAATATTCTCAAATGCTCCATACAGACGGTGATGGCAGCTACAGGCGTATTCAGCGCTGGGTCAATATAAACGACAGCGAACGCATGCAAACGATAGTTCATTCGAGATGCAGTGGCCACTCCGACACGAACGGCCAGTTTCTAGGTCTTTTGTGATGAATGGAGTGCCTGAAGGATGTCCGATGTCATCGTGGGGAGCTTTTAATCTTGTGTGTTCATATATTAAAATAAATTTCTGTGCATTTCTATTCTTGCACACGAACTGATCCGCGTGTCGACTACTTTGGCAAATCCGAGATGGTTCGCGGCGGCGAGACGAAGAAGCGGCGTCAAGCACCACTTCCACCTCAGCGAGCATCTAACTATGTAGCAGAAGGAGTGCTCCATTTGATGTGCTCCGATGGCAAAATGTGGCGTCTCTTTGATGCAGCGACGCTTGCGGCGTTGGCAATGACGAGCAAGCGCATCCGAGAAGGGATTCCGTGGCGCGACGTCGTGATGTATACGGCGAATTCCATCGTGAAAGCAAAGCGAATTCAGTCTGTGAAGCGCTCACTCATGAAGAAAGAGTTTATTGGGAACCATCATATCTACTGGTGGACAAGTCCGGAATTCGAAATGGAGGAGCGCCGCATCAAGGAGTCAACGATCACCCCCGACGACGTCATGGCGCATTGCTTGATTCCCCCACACCAACCGAACTGGCAGCTTGCGTTCCATCGACTTCACGGACGGTACCAAGCGACGTTCCTAGGGCAGCGCCACCAACTCTACCTGTTGCACTTGTGCACATTCCTGCAATTGGCCGACCATCTGAAAGAAACCCTCTTTCAAGATCGTTATCCCAACTGCTACGTGAACGGCGTGGCGCAAATGACGGACGACATCATCGCCACTGTCTTGCAAGCCCAGCAGACGAATGTCATTTCCATCATGTGCCCCGATTTTGGACAACCGCACATGTTCGACCTGACCGTGACGTCGTTCCGCCTGGTTTTGTTGCCGTCGATACTGCCGTCGGCTCCCGTCGTGACGAGGCATGTGCCACTCCAGACGACGGAGCCGCCAGCAACGGACGTGGGGGCGTCCGTGGACAAGTGGTTTCCCCACCTGGCGTCATTTATTTCACAGAAGGGATGCGTCAGCCTCGGACGCCAAGCCCATCAGTACATGATGATCCTGTCGGGGGAAGATATCGTGCACCGGCACTTCAAACACATGGGATCCCTCCAGCGATATCTCGAGAGCGCCGACCAGCATTGCCGGCGGTGGTTGTCGCGATCGTCCGACAGCAGCGGCACATCGGAAGGTGACGACGAGAGCGATGAGGACAATCCACTGTTTACATCGGCCAACATTGAGCAAGAGGTGCAGATCGACTCAATGGCGACATTCAATGCCGACTTGTGCTTTCCACATCTCGCCAAATTTGTCGCTGCCAAGGGGTGGCAGTCCATCGAGCTCAACGTGTTCCGGTCAAGGTATGCGATGGTGTGCAAGGGAGCGCAGGCGAAATCCATTCAAGCGTGGGATATGACAACATCCGAGTCGTTTACGCTGCAGGACATGCTGAAAGAGCTCAACACGTGCGTTTGTGCTGCCAACGTAAAAGCGCGAAACCAGCAAATTCGCACGCTCAAGACCCAAGAAGAAAACGTCCCGAAGGACAAGGAGCACCTCCGCTTCCTCGTGTACATGAAGAATGCGACCGTGGTCCAGCGCGGAGCCGTCTTTAGCGTCGGCGATCGAAGCGGGTTGTACGTGAACGCGCTGGTTGGGCACAACATTTTCCTGCCCCCAACGCCGGCCTTCCTGGTCGTCCAGTTCGAAATCACGTTTAGGGAGCTGGGAGAGTACGCCGACTTGTCCAAGTTAGTCAGCATTGGATTGGTCGAGCCTGGCGAATACCCCAAGACCCGCGTGACCGCACGTTTTGTCGACTCGAACTCTGAGTTTCCCGTGTTGTGCTGGAAGAACGGTCACTCGCAATTTATGGTCGGGCGGAACTTGGTCTATCCCACGACGTACGGTCCCGTGATCGTCGGTGACAATGGCTCACCATGCCGTAGGAACGAAGCGCGGTGGGGATTTTTCCATCGAGAGAGTCCCATCAAGAGCGGCGACACCATTTCGTTGATATACCAGCGCGACAACGGCACAGTCCAATTTGCACACAATCAGCAGTTGCTTCCGTTTTATTTTGCTGGTACGCAGCCATTGTCGACGCGTGGCATGCACAAACTGATCTTGACGTCTTGGCAGGCGTGTACCGAAGTAACTTTTACGAGTCCGGCCTCACTGTGTTTGTCACCCTCGAACGTGAAAACATTCAAGTGCGCAGCTTGGACCCCCCCAACCTCGAGTTCATCAAGCCAGTGGAGCAGCGGCATTTCTATGACTTTGGCGCTGAGCCTGCCATATTCTAATCTCGTGAAACAATGTATCATGTACCGTTGTGTGGCTGTGCCATCCAAGTCGCTCTCTCGACCAACTCTCGGCACTCCTGCGATTCAATGTCCTGTTGTGGCAAATTCTCCCCTCGCCTATGCAGAGATCTCTCTCGTGGGTTGTTCTCGTCATTATCACCCCGCATTCGATATCGATCATCTACTCGGTAATGGAAAGCCATTGCAGCCTTCGGCGGCGACCGCTTGCGCCTCTTATCGACGGCGTTCTTTTGCCTGACTGGCAACATGGCAAAACGAGGTCCTCCGGATAATTTCATCCGGTCACGTCGGCAATCCGGATGAGTTGTGTACTCGGGCGAGCTGCATTCTGTCCTGTATGCCGGAGTTTGTCGGCGCCGCAACTCCGCATCACCAAGACTCCCCCGTGGGCAAGAAACAAAAGCCGAACATGACAGGAAGTCGACGCGGCAACGTGCGTCACTGGGACCTTTACCGTCTTCTCCATCGTCCGACGCCGTTCGGGAACGAAACAAACGAAGCCATGGGGCTTGGCGAGTTTGTTCCAGGACAAGCGACCATCGACTTTCTCCACAACGAGGCCAAGGTGCTCGTTTTGGGTGCGGGGGGGTTGGGGTGTGAGATCCTCAAGGACCTGGCGTTCTCCGGGTTTCGGGACATTCACGTCGTCGACATGGACACCATCGACGTGTCGAACCTCAACCGCCAGTTCCTCTTTAGACGTGCAGACGTGGGTCAGCCGAAAGCGACCGTTGCTGCCAAGTTTATCAACGGGCGCATTGATGGCGTGAAGGTATGAGCCCTGCCCCCCGCTTCAGTTCATCGCGATGGCCCAATTTCGTCGAACGGCATAGGTGACCCCACACTATTGCAACTTGAAAACGTTGGACACGTCGTTCTACAGCGAGTTCAAGCTGGTCATTTCGGGACTGGACAACATCGATGCACGACGTTATGTCAACTCTGTGCTAGTCTCCATCGTGGAGTTTGACGATGACGGCGACATCGACCCGAGGTATTTTGTCAACGTATTCCACACCTGATGTATTCATGATAGCACGGTGATTCCGTTCATCGACGGCGGCACGGAGGGGTTCAAAGGCCAGGCCCGTGTCATCCTTCCTCGCATCACGTCGTGCTTCGAGTGCTCGTTGGATGCGTTTCCACCGCCGACGTCGTTCCCATTGTGCACGATTGCTGAAACCCCACGGCAACCGTCCCATTGCATCTCGTACGCGTCGATCATTCTGTGGCCCAAGCACTTTCCCGACACAAAAATGGACACGGACTCCCCAGAGCACATGCAATGGGTGTTCCAGCAAGCCGAAGCCCGCGCAACCAAATTTGGGATCCAAGGCGTGGGTGCTTTGAGCTGCAGTCTTCTCGTCCTTATCGGCACCCTGCGTAGGTGACGTACAACCTGACATTGGGCGTCGTCAAGAATATCATCCCTGCCGTGGCATCCACGAATGCAGTACGTGCAAAGGGGGGTGGCCTTGTTGGTCGTGGTGATGACATAGCGGCAGATCATTTCGGCCATGTGCGTGAACGAAGCGCTGAAGGCAATGACGTACTGCAGCCAAACGATGAACAATTATCACATGCACATGGGAACGACGGGCATTTACAGCCACACGTTTGTGTACGAGGTACCTCGGGCAAAGATTGCGTGCGCACGAGCCATTCATGAGAATGCGAGTCTAGAAAAAAAACTATTGCAGTGTGTGTGCTTCGGAGACGCACGTCGTGACGGTGGATCCGAGCAAGTCGCTCAAGGAGGCTCTGGATGAGGTGCGACAACTGCTCCGTCATCGCATGGCATCATGATTCTGCTCGTACGTAGCTCAAGACCATGTTTCGGCTCTCGAACCCGGCTGTGAGCTCAAGCAAAGGCAACTTGTTCATGCCGAACCCGCCCGCGCTGTTCGAAGCGACCAAGGGCAATTTGGACAAGCCATTGGGGGCATTGCTTGGGAAGGATGACGCGCTCTTGACGATCACGGACCCCGTTTACGTCGGCGACATGTCTCTTCAAGTGCATGTCGACTTTGTTGAATCGAGCTAACGCTGCATGTGGTGGCTGGGATGGTGGGCGAACAGTTCAATTTATAACGCAAGAACCGATGTCAAATGGACCTTGCACCCACGGCGCATGATGTCGGCGATCGTCGAGCCCAGTCGACGTCGTGCATTCGATACCGGGCATGGCAACCAAGCGAGTCCAACCCGATAGGATTCTCCAGGTCTCCTCGCGTCAACTTGATAACCTCATGACGCGCAGGATTGCGGGTGCTCCACCTGGGTCCATTGCCCCTGACCAGGCTGTCTGCGGGGTCTGCACATGTCCTTGATGGATTCAGGTCGTGGGTATCATCACGACACAAAAACAAGGTGAACGTTAGTACTACAAGGGCGTGGCGGGGTGTGCACCAACGAACGCATGTGGGTGGGCACCAGCGGCTGCGCTGTACGTTGACTGCACCTCCCGTGGACGACGTCGTCAATGGACATATCTACTCTGGCATAGATAGCAAGCACGCGTCTGGTCCGCGGGCGAGGCCAGTCCGTTGCAGAATCAAGTCGACGCTGCGATCGAGATGGACGCGATGTGCAGCCCGTCACTCCAGAGAAACACGCTCGTATTCGACTTGAACTTTGTCTCATGGCGAGTCACACTTTAACATCATTTCGAAACATACGTTTTATCCAGAAATCTACTGGGTGCTGCTCCCCAACGAGGAGGCTCAACACCACGAACCGTTGGCGAAGGGCCGCGCCACAGGCTGCCGAATGATACGTCTTGCGGAGGTGTAGCGGACGGCGCAGTGGGACTGTGCTCGAGTACGTCTCCCGTTTGGAGTTGTGCCTTGGGTTGCCTCATCTGCATGTCGTAAGGAATGGATTCGACAGATGTACGGTGGAAGTCGACACACGAATGTCGCGTTTTGTAGTCGCGTTGGGCAGCAACGGTGACTCGATGCGTTTGGTGCATATCGACGACAACTCGACCGATAGAAAGCAGCCCACGCTGAATGGATGGAGCCTCGAGCAACTGGTCCTTCCGACACATTCATTGACTGTGGGTGAGCCATCGCAGCCGCGTGGTTGGCGGTGCATGCCGCGCCCTTGGTCTGCACCCACGCCGTCTTGACCGTTGTCCCCCACCCTCCCACGGCATTGTTCTGGCTGCCGACGTGTTTAACCTATACTTTTCATCGCTCGGGTTAAATCATATTTGTGCCGAATGTAGCAAGAGCGAAAACTCGAACGGGTGGCCAGGTATACAATTTTCAAGTTTAACGTTATCAGGTTGTCTTGTTCGGCGGGTTCGACTTTCTCGTCGTGCATGTACTTTAGACTTGATTTTGTATAGGATCGGGACATTAGATCCTATTCCGTTCGTCGTGCCAAGTGATCCGACCGTCTCGGCCCCTTCCAACCTCTGTCAGACCGGCGTTCGCTGCATCACTTTTGGAACGACACTGGCAGCACCAGCAGCGCCGCCACCGTCATGAACTCGTCCAGGTCCATGTTTACGTCGCCGCAGCTCTCGATCGAGGAACAAGAAATGCTCGTCGTCGTCGCCACCAACGCATTTCGCAACTTTATCGAAAGCACGCGGCTCATCGGGCCGAAAGGGGCACTCTTCAAGTCGGCCAGCAACACGTCTATCAACCTCGCGCATGCATCGCTCTTCCATGGATCTACGATCGTCAAAGGGTGCACGGTTGGTGATGTCAGTGCGTATCATCTCACGGCCATGACGTCCACCGAGAATTATTGCCGTGTGAACCAGTGCATTGACACCAAACTCCTCTACACTCTTGAAGTGCCGACACCCGACCACCCCCATCATTATCTGGCTCTGCGGTGGTTTGCCATGGCGTCATCTGTGCCCATGGTGAAGCCTCGCGACTTCGTCGTGCTTGAGGTTCATCTGCACGGCTCGTGTTTCCTTTTCTCACTTGGCGACAGTACCTAGATTCTTTCCAAGACGCGCACGGTCGCACCGGTTGGGCGCGTTGCATCCACTCGATCGACCATCGCAGTGCGCCGTCCTTGCTCGAGTCCCATGGCTACGTTCGTGGCAACATTCAAAACTCGGGCATTGTCGTCTACCACGACGACGTCGAATCGATCTCTCGTGCCAACATCATGTTGCTGTGCGACAAAAAGACGTCGATGGCTTCCAAGCTTTTTGTCAAGTCCATGATCCAAGGCATGTTCAAGCACTTTGACACTCTCAACGAGCGCATTCAAGTGTATCGGCACTCGATGCGATTGTCCCAGATTAGCAGCACGGCCTCCGGCGTCCAGAGGTCCCCGCGGTCGCCGTCATCGCAGTACGGTGACAACGAAATCGAGGTACCATCCATGCCCCAAGACCCAATTCGTCGAGCCTGGCCCCATGTTCGTGCCGCTGTAGACGGCGGACCGCGCCACTCGCAAGCACTGCGTGTTTTGCGCCAAGCGATTCCACTTGTTTCGACGACCAGAGACCTGCGAAACCTGCCATCAAGTACGTCGTCCTTCCATCCCCTGCAACGGAATGGTCTTGTATCAAGTCACGCCGTTGCATCGTGCTAGGTGGTGTGTTCCAAGTGCATGCGCCGCATCACAAAGACGTCCAAGCACAAGGTGTGCATGTCGTGCTTCATGCAGCACCAGTGCGGCAACTTGGCGGGCAATCCTTGTAAGTGTCCCCGTTCTGCGCTGTCGAACAAAATGGCTTCTGACAGACGTGGTGCGTAGTCACGGACTGCCTGTGGATGGGAGACAGGTCGAACCGACCGTCGTGGGCACAATCGCAAGCGAGCGCAAGTCCCAGTCTTGTCCTGCGGTCATCCTTTGCGTCCACCGTCGAGCCCGCGTTTAACTTGTACGACTAGTTGGGTGGTGCGAATTTGTCGTAAAATACAATGCTGTACATTAACACTCACGACTGGCCCGATCCGTCGGGGGCGACGGCTCCGAGTTCTCCCCTGGCCAAACTGTCGAACAACCACTACAGTCGATTCAACATTCCATGAGCAAACACACGCTTGGCGACGAAAGACTAGCTACCTTTGGCGACACCATCGGAATCCCTGCCTGCTTTGCCCGACGGCCGACCGCAGGTTCCACCCCAATGCACACGGACGCCACCGTCATTTGCGTGCACGCCTATGCACGCATCACAAATCGTAATGACACTCTTTTGAATCAAAACTGGGTACCTGGCCACCAGCGGCGACAATTAACGCCTGTAGCGTCGCTTTTGGTGGGTCGACACCACTTGCAACGTACACCTTTATGCCTTGAAAAAGCCGCGGAGGGCGAGTCTACGTGTTGTATTTCGTGACCGACACCATGTTCAAAGAGTTGACGGGATTACCTTGGGCACTGGGTACTGGGCCATCAAAAATGGCGTCTCGTCCAGCCACTTCTTGGCCTCAAGAGATGAATACACCCACGCGTCGGAAACAATGTGCGCGCCTTGCGCGAGTCCAAAGAGAATTTTCATCGTGCGCTTCGAAGTGTCCGACACAACGACATGCGTCACAGGCGCTGCAAAGTCATCCACAATGCGGCTCTTGCCTCCCCCACTGCCTACACCATCACACTCATTCATCAGAAGTTAGTTGCACCATGCAAGATTGTGAGAAATACTCGAATCGATCTCACGCATGGAGCTTTCGAGAAGAAGGCGCGTGTCGAGGGTCGCTCCGCTCACGCTGATCACATGGCGTGAAATGCGCTTTGTCTAGGCGGATGTGACATCATCGGAATGCTCAGACACGAGTTCCGAGTACCTTGCTTCCAACAGACGCTGGCCGAAACCCCGACACCCCATTCACGGGTGTCGCTGTTGTCGCCGTTGACATTGCAGTTGTTGCCCTATTCGACGTGGCGCTCTTCTTTGGTGGCGTTTTCATGGCCTTTTCTTCCACTGCCGTCGACGTATATGACATCTTGGCCTTTACAGCGCGAATTGATTCGAGTGACTTCACCCTTTTTCGTTTGGTCAGTTGGTTTGGTGCATCTTCCGTGCTTTTATCACTGTACTTGTCCCCGATCTTTTTTGCCTTGGTTGCTTCCGGCGGCGACTTGCCCACTTTGGTTGTCTAGAAGAGTCTGTAAAAGTCTCGAAAGAGCGGGTGAAATTTCAGATGCCTTGTCGGGAGTGCCGGGTTTCACGCGAGGAATCGAAGGCGATTTTGCCGTGCTTATGCGTCGTTGAGCGAGTGGACGTTGCTTTGGTGTACCAATGATCGGAGTGGATTGGCGCTGCTTCGATGATGGCAGTGGCGACGGTGTGGTGGGCACCCCAGCTTGCTTATTGCAGTGCCTCGTAGAGGGTTTCGTGGCCACCAAATCATCCGTCAACTCTGTCACGTGAGAAGGCTTGCCGCCCGTGGACGGCGTCCCGCACAACTTACAACGCTTTGCCAGACGATGGTTGTCGAACGTACACGATGGACATGGCCAATCCTTCTGATAACATCACGTGAGTGCGATGCGGGTGTGTTTAAACAGTCAAGAGACCTGGTTGACGACTTTTGCGGTACTTTTCGGGGTTGCTCGAGCGGTTGAGGCAGGGGTACTTAGGCGCTTTGTCTCGCGCTTCGACGCAGGAGCTGCCTTCGAAAGAGGCGTTGGATTGTTGGACTCGATGCTCTGGCGTGTGACGCGAATATCTGGTTCAAGGGAGCACGATCAGAGCTTTTACGAACGATGTTGGCTGCATCTTACCAGACTGAGATGGCAGGTCAAACGCTTCATGGACAGTTGGCAAGTTCGCGGGAGTCGTAGATTGCGAAATTTCTACATCTTGCCATCGGTGCATGAAATCAACATCGTAATCTTACCGTCGCAGTCAGGAGACCTAGATTGACGGCATAGACTCAAGCTTCGAGCTTGAACACCTTCTTGAGGCGTGAGAGTAATCGCTAGCGGGGTAACTTGTTCCAGAGTTTTCTAAAGATCAATCACACGTTCGGCATATTTGTCCTACGCAAGGTTGTTCAAGGACTTACCCTCCGACTCTTCTTGATGGGTGTCGTCAGCTCATCAAACACATCTTCACGACGAGGTTCCATTAGACTCGACCGCCGGCGCTTCTTCTTTTCTGCGGCTGGAGTTGGCAATGGTGTCGACTTGTTCGCTGTAGTTTCAACGGGAAAGAACTTTGTCTCGGGGACGCGCGTCGCCGTCTGCAAGCATGCCTCGACCCAGAGTGGGCCAACAAGTTTGACTTCGTTGCGTTTGAGTGTGTCTTCGCGAACATTGCGGTTACCATTGAGCCAAACTACGTGAGTTGTGTCCCTGCCCAACCTCTTCATGACCTTCGCTCCCAGGCTCTCCAGCTTTTCGCTTACTGCCGCCGAGCAGTCCACGTCGGCGTCGCCTGCCGACATACGAACATCGACGATGCATTTGACTCCCTTGAGGACTGGCGATGGTCCGCGGCCCATGGAGAGCTGGCGGTGCCTGGGTCTTTTGAGTCAATGTGCCGCCGGTAGATTTGAATCGTTATCCGTAGCCTTGCCTCGCGCGAAAACGACAGTTCTCGCTGCCGGAAAATTTAATTGAGAACATTTATTTTTTATACAAATGTAAGGATTAGTACGAAAATAATTTTCTATGCATGAGCAAACCAATCAAATTGGCTCAGCTTCCACTGCGGCCAACCGTGAGGAATGCAAGCGTCAACTGGCACACATGAAACGAGGGGTCACTTGGAGAACTGCTGGTGACAGGTGCTGGAAGCATCAACCTCTTTTGCTTAATTCCACACCCTCGATCTGATGTGAAGAACCGTGGTGCAGTGGGCGAATTGGATTCACAACACTGGCTAGTAATATTTGCAACTTGCAATGTACTAGTATAAAACTGACGTTTTGCATCCATCCAAAACAATATATAAGTGATTGTATGTCATATCTTTTCTGGAAAAAAATGTGAGTGCGAAGTGCAATCAAGAATTCAACGCTTGTACTATATTAATATAACACGCACCAATATTGTTACTACGTTGAAAAACCATTATCCGGTCCACTTCGGCGTTAACCGTACGTCCCCTGGAAACTCTGGGGTGGTTCCAAAGAACAGAAGCCGCCGACGCCGCGCGAAGCCAAATTGATCAATTCTGTCTCCATGTCGTCCAAGTTAAACCCAAATGCTGGTGCATTTGTCCCTAGGTATTGAAGGTGATGCCGTGGTGGATGTCTGAACGGGATATAGCTTTGTTGTTCCAGTCGAGGTTGTGACGGCTGCAATGGTAACGACACCTGCAGCTCCATCTCCAGGTGTCTCGAAGAAGAACAAAGGGAACATAACGCCAACAAATGCCGTTGTAAATCTCCCTAAAAGCACCCGTTCGAACAAGGTACCAGTTGATGCCGTGCCGCATCTTGCGGTCCCCATCGAGGTACTAAGGTTCCTCATTTTCATTCCTCCATCCTGATGGTCCACACATACCTAGACCCCGTTACCAGCAGTGCGTACCTTGGCCGAACTAGCCGAAGTATGCAGATGACGTTGAATTTGGCCTCAAGTTGGATTCTTGGTACTGATACTGTCTGGTACAGGCTGGTCGAATTGTTCGCGGGCGGCAGCATTATTCGATTGCAGAGCTCTTACAGGTTCAGTTGACTCCAAAGTCCGCTTACGTCGCGCTCACAAAATCGGCTAGTTCCGCCCGTTCTTCACCGATGCGCCTCCAGGGTTTGACTTTGTCACTATTAACGCCATGTGCGGAGGCACTGTCAAGGAAAAGACCAAATTGGCCGCAAAGCGAGAAAAGCAGCGTGCTGCCGCCGCCGCTTCCCAGCCCGTGCTCCATTACGACCCAAATGCATACGCCTACTTTCGCACGGTATGTTACGTCGGGCCTTTCAACGTGGAAGTGAATGGAGCACCCCACCGCAGACCTCCCCGGACCTTGACAACAAGGCCAAGCAACCGCGGCATAAACCGACTGATTCCCCTGAGGACGAAATGAAGGACGCTATCGCCAAACTGAACCGGTATTTCAACGGCACTGAACAAACATGTCACATCGAAGTCTCCAGTTTGCTCGATAACCTGCCGCCAGCAAACTTAATCTCCGTCGACGAAACCATCAACTCGTTCCATGACATTCCCGTGACGTGCACGTTGTCACTGCAAGCTGTCGTGGGCGTTTTGTTTGACCGGGCGATAGCCGCGCCGGAGCTGAGGTCTCTTCCATGCTTTGCAAACCTTGTGCGTCAGCAAGTGTTGTAGCCAATTTTACGCTCCATTTTGCTCGGGTCTTTCAGACTCTCTCCCCGATTTCAAAGATGGCGCCAGAACCATTAATTTCCGACGCATTTTGCTCACCAAGTGTTATGAAGCGCTTGTCGAAGAAGCTGACCATGCGGTAAATACTCTGTGGTTAGAACCTTTTCAAGTGACGTACCGATGTCCCAACAGTCGTGGCGGCGCCAAAGCATGCTGGGCAATGTCGGCTTGATAGGCGAGCTCTTTCGACGGTGCGTTGTCCCTACAAATTGGCCATGTGGTGCAATAATGCTGTCTTGGTTTAGACAACTCCTCACAGAAAACATTATGCATGTGTGTGTGGCCATGATGCTTGATGCAGATTTGGAATCTGTGCATCCTGCGCCGCAAGTACTGCAAGCCGCATGCCAACTCCTCCTTCAAGTGAGCCACACTGTGCTCTCGTTTCGATTGACTTGACGTACCTCTGCATAGGTGGGAGACTTACTTGACGGATCGTCTCCAGCCTCCCGTCGTACGATGGATGAATACTTTGACGCGTTGCAACGTCTCACATGCCATAACCATCTTGAATCGTCCTTGAGCCAGCTTATTCATGAGGTACACTGATTCATTTCGCGCTTCAACTGATCACAAGGAGGCAGACACTTGAGGCACGCTCCAGCGGATGGATACGGAAGCGAATTGACGTGGTGGACGTCCAGTCTCCCGCGATGCAATCTGTGTGAAGCCTCTCCGCGTTATGCCGCTTGATTGAGATATTTAACATGTACAATATGCCGTCCTCCTGTTTCATTTTGTCTAAAATCTCGCACAAGTACAATTATTCATGTCGACATAAAAGTTGATCAAAATATTTAGCAGTTATGTTAATTGGTTATAATCCAGCTGGAGACATTATATGTCGGAACATCATGTCGTACGTGCACTTGACGTACGGCTACATGATGTACGATTCCTCTCAGTGAACCGTACAAAAACAGTTTCGGTTGAGATTCGTCCTTGCTACGTGAGCATGAAGTGGGAATCTCAATTCACCAGCCTCACACATTCTATTCTCCATCGAACCAGAGCCTCGTGCTATTGCATTGGCTTCGAACGGTTGGCGAGGCCAATGGGTGTCCAGATGAAGGCAAGATCACGTTTGGATGGAACTCAACCGAGTCAGATGGATCGATGAATTCAGCAGCGCGAATGGCGACGTTGAAGTGGACATTTCGCCCTTGCTATCCGCAAGACGTGGCTCACTCAAACTTTATATCCCAACGAGCGCAGCCATCCTTGATGGCGCGACAAGAAGATTCAATAATCATTACAAACGAATCTGGCGCAACGTGATATCATCTGATGCAAAATCGACCAACAGCCAATCAAATGGGTTAAGGCGAAGTTGAAGTGGTTGCGGCGGCGATGTCCCACGATCTATGGGACAAACTCACGCTTCAACATGATGCAAAACCACATTCAACATTAAATATGGCCATTGCTCCTCACAAGGAGGGCCATGCGTGCTGTTTGTTGCGCTGGTCTAGCAAGAGCCCTCATCGCTTACGATGTCGCGACGGGAATGTGGTGCACGTCCATTTTGATCCCGCCACTGCAGAGTCCCTTGATCGCGCTGGATTTGGGAGGGTGCTCCGGTTCCTTCTTCAACTTGTACAACCCTTTCACCTCTAGCGCGCGAATGCGTTCGTAGTCTTGGGTCAACACATTCGCGTCCGGGTGCACCATGAGCACACACCCAGGAGTTGTAAACATGTCAATAGTGGGCGCCATTTTCACTCCCTCTGTGTGCCGAATTTTCTTGTCCACGAATGATGGCATCGACTCAATCTCCGACAATCCGGGCATAGAATGAAGCACACCATGCTCGTACGACACCAGTGTTGTCTTGATTCCGTGCGCCTTCAAGTTTGTCGGCATCTTTGGAAGCGCCTGGAATGCTTGCTTGTCAAAGTAAGCGTCCACCGTCGCACCGACTTGATTGTAACCTTGGCAACGGTCCAGAATAGGCATGTCCGTGCCTTCACGCCCATGGCAACGCGCACCAATTTCAATCAAGCACGGTTCGCCTCGCACAAATTTGACTTCTGCGTGGCCCGGGCCATGCTGGATGTCCAGCGCATCCAATACCTTGAAAACGTATTCCACGATCGACAGGACGACGTCGCCTTTGGCCTCACGCAAAAGCGCACCATAGTACACGAAGGCCGCACCATTGGCGCATCGCTTGTCGTACTCCCACACCGCCACGACCTTGTGTTCTCCGTTGCGGGAGACTGTGTCGACGACGTACTCTGTGCCTTCCAAGTACTCTTGCACGAGCAAACTGGTGTTTTCAATACCGAGGTGGTTGATCTTGCCAATCACGTTGCGGAAGCAGTAGCGCACTTCGTCCAACGATGTGCATAGCGTCACATCATCGCTGCCGGCACTGTCGACGGGCTTGACAATGACACGAAAGGGTTGGGGCTTCAACATCGACTTAATAAATTCCTCAGCCACTTCATATGACGACGCCAAGCACTGCTTCACGGCACGCATGCCCGCCGATCGAATCTTTTCGCCCATCACGTATTTATTGCGTCGGCCTTCAGACCCTGCCGACCCGTTCGTGACTAGACGCATGTACTCGGAGAGGCGATCACACAATTGCACACCAGGCTCTGCCCCGACAATGACGCCGACCACGTTGTACCCGAATGAAAGGATGCCATTGACGACGCGTCGCAATTCCTCTTCCGAATCGTCCGAGCCATCATGAAACACTTCGCCAGCAAACGACTTGCGCATGTCCGCCGACAGCGTCGCCATCCAATCGGCAAACACTTCCTCGGTTTCGCTGTACACGGCAATGCAAGCATACCCGCGGCGCATCACGTCTTGTGCAAGGCATAAGCCCGTCGAGAACGGGTCCACAACAACGACACAGTCTTTCTTGGTGGGTACAAGCAGGGGCATCTTGACGCAGGGCAAATTTCGAAATGAGCTCGCACTCCAAGCCATAACTACAAGGCACAACAAGGATGTTGAAGCGCTTGGACCAATCTCAATCATTCATAACCTTTGTCAAATAATATGCTTTCATCCAAGTTTTTCGCTTGAAATATTCAGTTGCATTCTCTTAATATGGATACTTCTAAGAAAGAATATGGTGGACCTAGACCAGTTGAACGAATTTTTCCCAGCCAGCCCCCTTTCGTCACCACGAAACCGATACATCGACGCCAGGTTCGAAAAATGGTGTCCGAATTGGTGCACAACCACAACAACGTGACTTTGCATAGAGTCTCTCTTTGGCTGTGTGGATGTGCGCACGACCCAGTTGTCCAGCGCTCGTAGGTATGGCAAATCCGCAAATCCCGCATCGAAGCACTGTGCAAGTCCCGCACTTCACTGCCCCAGCATTCTCACGAGCATGCATGGGCAAATTTAGCATGTCTATCAGCGACATCCACAAACTCGAGCGCCTTGTAAGCGAGCCATCGTGATGACGACATCGAAGACAGCAGAGGGCGAGCTGGTTTCGAACGTGTAACCGCTCGACAACACAGAATGTACGGATTGTATGACATGTAATGTACTTCAGGAATGTACTTGAAGCAGTGGACAACCCACAAATACTACATTGTATCTGGTTCAATTGTATCCAGCGGCCAGGAATTCAACAGGACCAACTACAACCAGACAGCGTCGCGGACAGAGCTAACCGAGCCATATCCTGGCTGGACGGTCGCTGTAGTTAACGGCTCTCCCTCAGGAGGCGCCCGTCCCTCTTCGGCTGCATTGAGGCATCCTGGCGTATCCATTTCAGCCGTCGAGTGTGTGAGCATGAACCGCAACAATGGCGCCACGGGCATGGGGATTTCAGGCGGTGAGTTGCTGACTTCTTCGGCGTCAACGTGGTCACTTAGTTCGGACAGAGGCATGCTGTCAACACATGCGGAATCAGTTGAGTTGGTCGAATGGGACGAATATCCCATGGCCTCTGCACGCAGTGCCATTTCGTGCATGTATGCACTTCGGAGGACAACGTCGAGCTCTTCTTCGATGCGCACAATGCGGTTTTCCAAATCGATGTCGTTCGCATCGGTGCCAAAAGGACATTCGATTTCACGCGCCACGTCATCTGCGGAAAAAATGACAAAGCCCCAGCCGTACACCCACAATGGGGTAAAGTAGCTCGACGAGTGCACGATCACAAACGTGTACACAGTCAGGTAGATGGTCATGACGACGACGAGGAAGTGAGCGTAGTTGAACGGAATAGGGATGTTGGCAATGTTGTAGATCGTCGAGTATAAGCTGACGAGGGTCGACACGTATCCGTTGAGGGCGGCCGTTTGCGGCATGCCATACCAGTTTCGCCGGTGCGCGATTTGGATCAATCGACGGATCTACACGACCGCATTCAGCACGCACGCCATGATAAATGAAAGTTTAAGCGTACCCAAAGCTCCACCATCGACGACCGCAACTTGTACGGGTTCGCCTGCGCAACGGTAACACCACGACCTTTTTGCACGCGAGCCCGGTTACACACGACGCCACATCGCTTCATTTCTTCCGCTTCATTTTCAGCAAGCAGATGACACTGGATAAATGAACTCAAGTCTTCTTGTGCACACCCTCTTGCGTCTTGCACCAAGATCGACACGTACAAGCAGACAAGTCGACGCAATTCACTCGCAAAGCGCAGCTTCTCTTCGCCGTCCACCCCCAAGTCCAAGAATGCAATAGTCGACGACACAATCCTATCGACGATCATGTCATACGTGGTACCGTTGGTCTCGGTGACGTACCCGCGGGCAGCGTCGCCAACAGATCCCATGGCCACAACACCAGACCGCCATTGATTGAAGGCGGAATTGAGTCGGAACGAAATCAGCAGACCCAGGAACACGTTGAATACGTTGAGGGTGTACGTGCACGCGACACTGACCGTGGTATTGAAAAATGCGATCGAGTACACGTGGTTGCCGATCATAACCACCGTCGCAAACCATGCCATGAGGAGGGCGCGACGAGGGCCGTTGCCGCGGAAAGCCGACCCTTGTACTTTGGACAACAGAGTGAAGAACTCGTCTTGACTGTAGTAGATCATCTCGTCGTCGCCATAAAATGGGAAATGGGACTGCCAAAGGTGGTTCAGAAAACCACAGTAAAGGTGTGACAACAACTTCAGTTCTTTGCCACGTTTTTCAGTATCCGGACAACGCGACCTTTCGTCAGCCAATGAAACGTCGCGCTCGGATTCTGCTTCACAACCCAACACAAAGCGTATTTTGCGAATTTAAACTTCATGACAACATTATTGGCCGACAGCACGTGGCGAGGCATGCAACCGCGTCGCTACTTCGCTCCAGCGGTCCAGCGTCTTCAGAGCTACACATCGTTCCCTGTGTCAGAGTACCGAAGACATGAAAGAGTAAGTAGTACCCTCGCCAGCTTTCAGCGCAGCCTTCGCCACTTCGTAGCCATGCTTGATTGTGTTGGCCAACCCGTACACATACAACCCTACGACAACTCACGGTCAGACGAGGAGCAGCGCGGACGGGAAATCTACCTGCTCCGGCATTGTAGGCAATCGTGTTCCCGATAGCGTTTTCGCAATGTTCGCCACCTTGAAACACTTGACGCAAGATCCGACAATTTTCGTCAGCATCTCCTCCTTCCAAGTCTTTGAGGGTGCACCGAGGAATGCCAATTTCTTCGGGTGTCAATGTGTATCGTTGGCATCCTTGCTAATGGAAAAGATGAGCACGACGGCCTTACTAAGTGTGAGGCATTTCAACCTGAGTAACTTCGACAATTTCTGCGTCGCCGATGGGATTCAGCTCGTCAAGGCCAGCGCAGTGTACCACCAATGCATGTTCAACTCCCATCAAATGGAGAACCTTGAGACAAGCTAAGTCAGTCGTTCGTTCAGGGATCATCGTCGCACCTGTCCAAATAGGTCCAACAGCGATGGTGTGTATACGCCAATGACGGAGGTTTGGCACTTGGCTGGGTTGATGAGAGGTCCCAAAACGTTGAAAACACTGCGAATACCCATGGACTTGCGGACGGGAGCAACATGTTTCATGGCAGGATGGAAATGCGGCGCATACCTGCATGCATGGTGATTTATAATGCCCAATATTTCCTGGTAGACTTACATAAATGCAATATTCGCTTCGTTGATGCATGGTGAAATGTGCTGGGGCTCCAACATCGGCACACCCATCACTTCCAGCACGTCAGCAGAACCTGACCTGTGTGCCATCCGTCAATATTCGAGAGGTCATGCAGAAATATAATAGTCGTACCGACTGGAAACAGAGCGATTTCCGTGCTTGGCTACTTTAGCACCACAAGCCGCTGCCAAAATCGCTGCGGAGGTCGATAAATTGACAGTGTTCGCTCCGTCACCACCCGTTCCGACAATGTCCAGGGTCTTTACATCTTGCTATAGTGTTCCTTGCGTCAATACTGCGTTCATAATGGCCTAGTCCACCCCACCTGCAAAGGCACAAGGCGTGCGTGGCGGAGCATGACGGAGACGAGTGATTGAACTTCGACAGGGGTTTCTCCTTTGGATCGCAGCAGGGATAGAAACACACCAATTTGAATGGGGTCCGCAGCTCCCAGTGCAATGGTATCCATGATGACTACCATCTCTTCGGCAGTCAAATCTTGGCGTTGTGCGAGCTTCTCCAGTAGGACCTTCATGGCAGG
>NW_008580152.1:1447735-1449293 GCF_000520115.1 Aphanomyces invadans
TTTCATCTCGACCCACGACCGTTTTCTTTTCTTCTGGTTGGTGGCTTGCCCGAGGGGTTAGCCAATCAGTTTTGCCGTTGAATCTATGATACCGGGTATTTGGTCTAAAACACGGTATTTGAGTGCATGTTTGCGTTATATCGTGAATGCAAATTAATGCCCGCAATTACTACACTAGGGAGAGGCAATTTGGAAATCTGGTCCGCATTTCGTTCGCAAGGTCGATTCTCGAATTCACGAAAAGCAAAACTACTTCTCGAGGTACTTTTGGTTTTTCAAAAGCAAAAGCAAGTTGAACTTGGTCACTGAAGGTCCGATCACATTACTCGAAACTACTGGCACACAAACTACTGCCCACTTGTGCGTTGGAACGACGGGGCTCGAGAGCGACGACGTGCGAAGCGAGGCACGTCGCGCGTCGAGCGCCTTGCCATGCTCGAGTTGTTGCGCATTCCGGACAACTTTGCGTTGATGACTGGCCAGGCCTCCAAAGGAAAGTAGATGAAAGGCGGGCAGAGGCTCACAAAGACCCACGGCCACGCCCTAATCGCTGATTATGTGAACATGGTCGTTCGTGATAACACGCGAACGTGGACGACGCAGGACGCAAAGTCCCGGTAATTGAATACATGAACGTCCTCATCAACACACATTCATTTAGATACGATGCATACGTCTCGTCATATAGAAAAGCGCTTCGTTGGTGCGGTCCGAACAACAGCGGGAGAGGTCTCACTCAAAAGGACTACTACCTCTGTCCGGAAATACTTGCCCCAAACAGAATATTTGGGAAATGACGGTGAAGATGGTCGAATTATTCCATTCTGAAAACATGAGCGTGATTAGTAGACTCTACAGTTCACCAATGGCATTGCTTCGTACCAAACTGAACCCAATCACAAAAGATACAGCAAGTGAAAGCCTCAATACTTAAACCCATACAACTTGGACAATTTTAACCTAAAAGGCGTTATCCGGATATCCGGATAAAGACAGCTTTATCTGTAAAACTCAGCGGGTCAAGATCGACAAACGAAATGCGCGCCAAGAAGAACTTGACGGACAACGACCGGAATGCCATCCTCCAGCAACTACTCGCGCGAATGATTGACGACAAGGCACTGCCTAGAGGTGCCTTCGTTGACGTAGCTGCATCCTTTGGAGTTGATAGAAGCACGGTTCGTCGCATCTGGTAGCGAGCAGCTGTTGACCTGTCTGACAAGATACGGCCGTGTCGTTCTGTGTGCTCGAAACGGAAGGGTCGTTGTGGCCGCAACATCAAGCACGATATGGTGGCTGCACGTCTGAAGCTCGTCCCAAAGGCTCGCCGTACGACATTTCGGTCATCGCTGCCGCAATGGGCATTCCAAGGTCGACGTTGCACGACTACTATCGCCGCGGGATCTTCGTCAAGTACTCTAGTACAGTCAAACCCGCACTCACCGATGCAAACAAGGCCGTCCGATTGAAGTGGGCGATCGACCATGTCCACCCAGTCAGTTCGTCGGACTACGCCTTCGACGACGTGATGAACTGCGTCCATGTCGACGAAAAGTGG
>NW_008580152.1:1458766-1460182 GCF_000520115.1 Aphanomyces invadans
CATAAATATCGGACAGTAGTACACTTGGGGCAATTTTTCTCGGATCTCAGGATTTCCGTTTGGGGCAACTATTTCCGGACAGAGGTAGTACAAACGAAGTAAAACATAAATTGAAGATGAATCTCATGAATTCTGTAGAAATCTTCACGATTGAAAGCAAGTTGGAGAGTATTTGTCCGTACAACGACATGAATGCGCATTTTGGCGGACGCCAGAACTTTCGACCAACCTTTGTGTTACAAACGAACAATGACATCGGTAAATCTTGTGAATGCTTTGTCATTAATACTCATCGCTAAAACACGATTTCATGTAGTCGATGAGTCGGGTGATTGTGACGAATCCTTCATGTACGATAACAAGTCAAATGGCATGTCGGGGTTGCTGAGGACAGCGAACCAACAATAGAGCACGACCCCGACGACCCCGACAACGACGAGTACTAGGCAGACTACGACGCCCATGACCCTGGCCGCCTTGCAGCACAAACGACGAACCCGATGGCTGACATCAACGTGCACGGACCCGACGGCTCTAACGATGCGCCTGGCAAAGGGCCTGGGACCACCAGTGACCATGCCCCCATGCCCGCCCGCCAAAAAGGACATTGTCGCACGCATTCAACGCAACGCCCACAGCGCTGCTTCCTCGCTGCCTTCTCGTCACTTCCCCGCAACGGAAAAGCGACTCACACCACGGAAGGACTTCTCGTCAATCTACATGGACGTGCAAAGTCAGATGTGTTCCCTCGAACGCGAGAAATTCGAGTACAAAAAAGAAAGCGATAGGCTCACCCAATCTGAAACAGCAGTTAGGGAATTGCAAGCTGCGAAAGCGTCAATGATCGCAAATTTAGTACAATCGGAATTGGTAGATGTTGACAAAATCCGTGAACTTGTTGTAATTGCACTTCCAGTCGACTAATTGTGATAAGAACAAAGATCACAACGACTTGTCATTTTTCGTAAATCCTAAATATTGAAGCAGCTCGGACTATATATTATCGCGCATGATCTATCAATTATCTTGTGGGATGGCGTCGCTGACTTGACTGAGACGTGGAGTTTCACAGTACAATGGCACACTGTCTTCACCATTACGGAGGCGGTTTACGATTTTGTGCAGAACGCAGCAGGCCAAAATCTAGTGGCACACAAACCGGACGTCGCGCTCGTTGCGGATGTCGACAGGCAGGAGGTCAAGGCTCGACCAACGTCCTTTCAACAGGCCGTTCCCATCCTCGCAGACTCCCGAGTGGACGCAACAGTATTACACGTGGATACATGTAACGAGCACTGAGAAGCATACATCGAAGTCCAAGAAGCTGTCGTTTATCGTTCTTTGTAGAAACTGATAAATGGGGATTGCATGTAACAATTGCTCGCACCATGGCGTCCAAGTCTGCCAAGATGGCCG
>NW_008580152.1:1479106-1481206 GCF_000520115.1 Aphanomyces invadans
TAGCGTGTCCAAAGACAGCTAAAGAATTCTTTGTTGTCTTGCGCCGGTGTTCGCAACCGACGGCTTGCCGTGTTCACAACGGCGACCTCGATGACAAATCCAAAAGTGAGATCGATTATCAATCCAATCGCTTGCCCCTGCCCTACTTCGTTGAACCTGGGCACTCGTTGAACCTGGGCGCCCAGGGTATTGAACTAGGACATCACACGTGCAAACACAATCGTCCCAAACACCAACTTCACACACAGGAGCTCGTGGAGTTGGGCTCGGGGCACCGCCACGAACAATGACAATGGTAGAAGCACTCAAGGTCCTGGACAACACAGTCCGACCTGAGCTGCTCTCCAAACCGTGGATCGGACAAGTCGTCGGACAGACATCGATTACGTTCACGGAGACCGTCGATCTGAGTGTCACGTTGCACACGGCCGCCGGTCAGGTCAAATTGCCTGGGAAATATCGGTGCTATGTTGTCGACTCGAACGACGAACTAATTGTCAGCAAGCACCTGCCACAATCCATTGGCCTGGACATGTCCAAGCTGCTCGAACAAGTCACAGTCCGGCAAGGTGAAGGCGACGGCGATGGCATTGGCGACCACAATGAGAGCGAATATGTCACGTTCGATATATGTGTGCGAAACTTGCACGATATGAACAAACAGCTCGATGCCGAAGACATGAGTGCTGCCGAGCATTTGTTCGAGCTGGCTATGAAGACCAATCCTACTTTGGTCGCGGGCGATGCAGTCCAGCGAGACCAGTTGAAGATGGTGGTGATAGCAGCAGCAGCGAGCGGGATGTGGCGAAGCAAGTTCCTTGGCACAGACCCGCCAGCAGACGTTGATCCGATGGAAATCCGTCTCAAGTCCGATGCCATCGCTGCAAGCCGCGCAAAATGAACTCGCTGACGAGCATGTTTGTCGAAGCGTTCGGCAAGCAACACGAACAAGAAAACGTCATTTACGTGAACAACTCAAGCGCACACTGTAGCCCTGTCAACCCGGTGATGAAGCCAGAAGGCAGAAGCTCGTGAAGACCAGCGATAAATGGACAACTGACGAGTTGTTGCAGCATTTTCGGTTGACAATCGATTAAGGATCATCAACAGCCAGACCTTCCCGTTGGCTGGCGCGACGCCGTTCCAGTTTTCAGTGCTAGAAAGTATCTGAGGTGCCCAGTGCCTCAGCGTTTTCGACCTTACGAAAGGTTTTTGGCAGCTGCTATTAGCACCCAAGCACCCAGGTCTCAAGAATTGCCATCATTCATGCTTGGCTACCGCGTTCTGACCCCAACGAGGGTAATGCAAGGACACTGCGACTCAGTGTTGTTCTTCCAGAACACCATTCCACCTGTTTCAAAGATCTACTCTACAAGAACGTGCTTATTTGTATTGACGACATTCTCATTTGGGGAAACACCCTCGAGAAATACGTCCAAGTACTGCGTCAAGTGTTCGAAGTGTGCAAAACATACCGACTGCGCCTCAATCCAAGAAAGAGAAGGCTACTGTGCCAAGAGGTCCAATGGTGCGGAAGGATCATCGACGGGACTGGGGTGCGTCAAGTCCCTCAGCGAATCCAGGTGTTGTGCGAGATTCCTTATCTATCGACTGCTGGAGAATTACAGCAATTTATCTGCGCTGCCAACTGGATACGCGACAGTCTGATCGGATTTGCCGGATTTGCACAGACAATCCATCCCTTGCAACAACGACTCACGGAAGCGTTGACAGGAATAAAACGGAAGAAACGAATCGCGTCAAGCATCACGATTGACCTAACAAATGAGGAGAAAGCACGTTTCGACAAAGTCAAAGAACTTATGCTCAGCGCTGTCCAACTGTGCCATCCACATGAAGATACCGAGATGTGCCTGTTCACAGACGCATCCGCCTTTGGTTGGTCAATCGTGGTTACTTAAGTAGACGGCTATGAAGCCGACACTCCGATACAGGATCAACAACATCAATTATTACTCATCACCTTCGAAATTCACAATACCATACTCATACATAAAAGTCAACACATCTTTTGCAACGGTCGTCTCTCGATAAACTTCGCGTTCGCTCACTATCGACGAAGCTTGTGATCTCGTCGTA
>NW_008580152.1:1492316-1493611 GCF_000520115.1 Aphanomyces invadans
TTGCAAAGAAAGGGCGAGATATCCCTGAACCAAGTTCTACGTGGTCCTAATACAAAGGGAAACAACAAAGAATGACCTTCATGAATCATAAAATGAAGCCTACGTGGGGGTCACGCGAAAGCAGCGCCGAAAGAGCTAAAGGTGATGAACAAAGCTCGGTGTCCATGTACTTTCCGTTCATTGCTGCTGAGGAAGATGGCAAGCCAACAAAGACTCAATGCGAAGAGGTTGCACAGACACCTCGAGGCTAAACGTTCCCACTCTCGAACCGTGCAAAAGCAAGACAGTACGATCGGGAAGAGCGTCAATAGAAGGAGAATCGGAAGCGAAAAGCCAGAGAGCTTGTCGCGTCCGAGGATTTCCTGCCACTCTCATGGAGCAGCGAGGACGAAAGTTGAAGGCCCATACTTTGTCCGGGAGCGCGGTCGAGCAGTCATGTACTCCCGCACCCCTGAGATCGCAGCGGCTGCTGGACGAGTTGACGGTTGGAAACATACGATCGAACAGCGCTACCCGCCAGAGACCATGCCTGCAGGATGCCTGCGATTCGACCAAGCCGATCACAGCTTTGACAAGTGCTCAGGGTCAACATTCGAGGAGAGAGCCAAGATCTTCTACGAATGGAAGCCAATTTTGACCCGGCACAAGCAATGGCTGAAGACCACCAAACACGCAAGAAAGTGCCAAGCGACCGCGCAATGGGCGAAAGACGAAGAGATAAAGCGAGAAGCAAACTCGAAGCGCATCGCAGACAAGCATCCAAAAATGATGCGGCGTCTGTTTGGAAGTACAGGCGAAGAGACTATGGCAACAATCAACGACGTGCTCGACGTCTCATACTGCCCCGACAGTGGAAGTGACGTCGGCATTATCCCGATGACAATGGTAGAAGCACTCAAGGTCCTGGACAACACAGTCCGACCTGAGCTACTCTCCAAACCGTGGATCGGACAAGTCGTCGGACAGATATCGATTACGTTCACGGAGACCGTCGATCTGAGTGTCAAGTTGCACACGGCCGCCGGTCAGGTCAAATTGCCTGGGAAATATCGGTTCTATGTTGTCGACTCGAACGACGAACTAATTGTCAGCAAGCACCCACCACAATCCATTGGCCTGGACATGTCCAAGCTGCTCGAACAAGTCACAGTCCGGCAAGGTGAAGGCGACGGCGATGGCATTGGCGACCACAATGAGAGCGAATATGTCACGTTCGATATATGTGTGCGAAACTTGCACGATATGAACAAACAGCTCGATGCCGAAGACATGAGTGCTGCCGAGCATTTGTTCGA
>NW_008580152.1:1504188-1524586 GCF_000520115.1 Aphanomyces invadans
TCAAGTCCATTGTATTCAGAAGAAAACGCGGAGCAGTACAACAATTCTTTATGAAAAAATTCATCTATAAACACGCAAATTGAAAAAGGTCGGTCGATGCGTTCGACCACTGTTAATATAAATCCCCTTTGGCAAACGTCCAATCAGATCCTTGGGTTAGTCAGTTCCCATCGGATCTTTATGCAGAACATGACCTTTCTGCCTAAGGCTTCTTCATGTTCTCACCGACACACAAAGCCGCCCACCGCAGTCGGGCCCGGCCGCCAAGGTGGCACCGACCGGGCGTAACGAGTGGCAGCTAGAATCACGAGTAATCCATCTTGGCGAACGCAACACTCCCCCTATGTCCGTGTCCAGCGCCTAGCGCATGTCAGACAGCTGTCATCAACGATATGATGGATGGTCTTACAACTCGGCTAACTCCTCGACCAACCCCACGCGTTTCGCGCCGTTCAGCAAGTGGTCGGCGAACGACTGTACGAGGGATGGAATCTCCCTGTACATCGCTGGGAGCTGATCCCAGCTTGATTCGTGGCTTTCCAAGCCTTTCCATTGAATGAGCAATTCCCACTGATTAGAATCAGGGTTGCGTCGCTCGTCTTCGATTTTTCCAACGGCAAGCGTTGTTCCTTGCTCGCTGATGAGGTGTTCTATGACAGATGAGTACGGTAGATATTCGACCACTCCGTAAGGTCCTGTCCACGTGACCAGTAGCTTCGGGTAGTGATTGTTTTCATCGACTCTTGACCAGAATACAAAATCTCATTCAGTGACTTGCATCTCCACTTGGTTCGCTTTCTCGCGCATTCACTTGTTTTCAGCGTCTCGACGTCGGTTGATAATTGATGAAGAAAAGATTTCCTGCAGACTCCTTCGTAGGCAGTCTATTGCAGTTTGCATATCCTTGCGTTCCCACTTGATCGTGTTGAATCCTCATTTTGACAAGTTGGTATTGACTTTGCCTACAGTGGCAGAGAGGGGTGTCGTGGGCTCCAGGCCGGTGAAGCACTCCATTGGACTCATGTGGTCCAACATCGCGACAGGCGTTTGGTTGATATTGGCTTGGACAAGTGGTAGCAAGTAGTCCCATTCGGTTTCTTTGAGTCTGGTTTCGCGCAGCATATTCGCATGAGTCCCAGGATGTCGCGGTTGACACGTTCGACTTGTGCCATTGCGCCATGGGCAATACGCAAGCACTATATTGTGCTGCACCTTGAGGCGTGTTGCGAGCTCGTTCATAACCGTATTCTTGAAGTGTTTGCCACTGTCCGAAATCCAAACCTCGGGCACACCAAACAGTGCTGACCATTCCATGATGGCGTCGACTGCAACTTGGCTTGTAGGGGTGTCGCAACCAATAGTCGGCAATAGTGAGTGAGATCGTCCTTGAGCACCAGGACATACTTTGGTCCGCTTCGGGACTCTCCCATAAATAGGAAGTCGAAGTGCAGGCCTTCGTTACGCTGCGTCCAAGCATACTGCTGAGATCTTTGAATGACCCTTCCACCCCGAATGTGCGGGCACAGCAAGCAGGTCTACATCCATGCCGTGAGCTTTGTTTCAAGCTCGCGGATGTAGAATAGCTTTCGAAGATGAATTGCCATGGCATGATGGCCACAGAGTCCCATGCTACCGCAATGTGCCACGATGAACAGCGCGTGAGGAGGTCGTCAGCGTCGTCAGAGATCCAGATCATTGGTCTGTGCGCACCCCGCCGTCGCCGATCGTAGTGAGTTGCGGGTGTGTAGACTGATCCTGGGCGTCCTAGATTGCGGCGAGGTCCGGCCAGATGCAGTCCTCGTCGTCTAGCGGACGTAGCTTCGCCTCCGGCGGTGTGTACACATGCTTGGGTGCCGTTCGCTATTTCTAATGGATCCATTTACGCAGAGCGCGAGCATACTGTCGAGAGTCGCAGCGTCGGAAAACATAGTGTCGGAACCTGGGCGGATGCGTCAAGCGGAGTCGTCGCACTTTTGCCTCCATGGGCTGCGGAATACCCCAACGGCTCATGAGATCAGCCCATAGATTGTGCACACCGACGACATGTTGTATCACATAGCGGTACTGGCCAATCATGTCGGCCCATCGAATCAACTTCTCGCGCGTGTGCGCCTTGATTTCGTCGTCGGGGGCGAAGACTCGGATGAGATTCTTGTGATCGCAGAACATTTGGAAACCCTTGGGGCGCAACAACAGGTATTTCAGCGTATCGCATGCGCACGCGATGGGATAACCTTCCTTTTCAATAACAGACCAGTTGATCTGTGTCTTGTCGACACAGATCAGTCGATAATTTTCAAAATGAATAATATCATTGCAAAAGCACCGAAGAGGTTGTATCTCTGGAATTTGATGAAATATCCGGAAGGTCGGTTGATGCGTTCGACCACTGTAAGTTTTAGTATAGACTGGATTGGCCAGCTGGCTACCCCAGTCAGTCTTTCATTTGCTTCCGAGTGCTCAATATTTTACACCACAAGCTTTGCCCGGGAGTCCACTGTGTTCATTGTTTGGTGTACCTGAGTGCCCGGGAGACGCCACAGCTCAACACAATGCACCGCACGGTATCATCATGGTCGTAAACGTTGCTTCAGCGCCTACGCGTGCATGCGGTCTCGGATTAGCCGTCCCTCGAGGAGTGCCTTCATGACTACGGCGAGCTCGCGAAGAAGACAAAGGACTTGGCCTGTTACAACAATCCTGTCATCGACAAAGTTACGGAGGAAGGTGGCGACGCGGCCTTTAAAGAATTCCAAACTTCACTTCGGAGGAGTTTGACACGATGTGGACTGTTGTCGAACCCACCATGGTCGTGCGTTGGTCCGATGGACAAGATCGCAAGTTTGTCACGCACGACCCGCGAGATGCGCTCTTCATGACCTTAGTCGTCTTGAAGTAATACCAAATCTGGAAAAAGCACGGGCTTGCAATCAGCCTCTGGGCAACTACGTTCGAGAAAATGGCCATGCGCGTCATCAGTATCGTCGAACCGAGACTCTACGAGCACTTTGTCAAAGCCCCTGCAATGGATCACACCATCTCGCGCTGTCGTGTGTAGACACGCACCTTTCGTGACTTTACATACGCTTTGTACGCCACCGACGCTAAGTATCAGCCCTAACAACGACCGTAAGGATCAGCCCTAACAGCGACCGTTTTGACGCTTTGCGGAAAAATAGCACTTCTTCAGCGGAAAACATAAGCTCAACGGACTCAAGATCGGAGCGTCAGTGTTGCCCCAAGGTGTGCTGATCGGTATGAGCTCTCACGAACCTGGTTCCGTGTCAGACTTGACGCTGTTCCGGTCTCGCATCGACGTGCATTTGGAACCCTACGGATCCGTTAAGATCAGTCGGCAATCAAAGACAACGGCGAGCCGTTTTAAGCGCACCCTGGCCACTGGGCCATGCTGGTTGACAAGGGTTACATCGAGCTTACTGAGGACGTGCGCGCTGTCCATCCGAAGAAAAAGTCAGTGAATGGGACGCTCAATCGCAATGACCTTGACCGCAACGTCGATGTGTCGTCCGACCGCGTCATACTCTAGAACTTTTATGGTCGCGTCTGTCGCATATGGAACATTTCCTACTTGACGTACTTATGGTCAACCAAGTTCTATGATTCTCTACAGCGGCTTACCTATGCCCTGACCAACTTCCACGTAGTTTTGCTGCCGCTCCGCCAAGGCGATCACGATGTGTACCGTTCGGTCCTCGCCCGGTACGCTCGCGTGGCTGAGGAGAAGAAGACGAACAAAACGATCAAACAACGCCACTAGTCAGCGTCGCGCTGTGTGCATGGCATCCCAGTCGTTGTGCTCTGCCGTCGTTGCCCGCATTGGCTCGTTGTTGGTTCCCCTTTTCGCCCGTCGTTGAAATGAATAATCAAGACATTGAAGTTGGATGTGCATAGGATTTTTGGACCTATCTATGTGTTATTGAGCCCAAATGTAAGGCATAGTGTTCCTCCTCCATGGCTCGTTGATGTTACAATATGAGTGCATTATGTGAATAATTTCTTTATACAGTACTTGAATTTCAGACTCTTTTGTTCAGGGTGGAAAAATGGTCAGATCAGCACAATTCATCCGAACGAAGGAGATATTGGATATATCTCGGTCATTGCTCAGCCGTACAGTGACAAAGAACGCAATTTTTTAATGTTATCCTTCGTTTTCCGTCAGGTGCATACACAAATCGAACAAAACTGAGCGGTTTGTTGCAAGTTGAATCAATTGGAGGGAAATCAACGAGAATTTACAATCCGCGAAGGCATCCGAGGGACCTTCATTCGTATCTCACAAGCCAGATTGCCATTCCTTTTGAAATTTTGTATGCTTTTTGAGCTCACTGGCATAAAAAAACCATTCATTGAAAGTATTACTTGAGAAACAATAACCTGTAAGATGTGTTACACGAAACTTCGCTGTCAATGCAATTTCCACAGCGACAAATTATACCCTCTATAAATTCATAGAACAAATTTTCGGAAGGTATTATATTCGTGTAAGTGTGGTGTAGACAAAATAATTTTCGGAAGGTATTATATTCGTGTAAGTGTGGTGTAGACAAAATACCTCTTTGGACTAATACCTTGTTATGTGCTCTCATCCATTCGAGAGGGTGACCACCATCAGCGACGACGACTACGATAACATTAGTACATTCGGCAAGAGCTGCCTAGAACGTTAACCAAAGAAGAGCGTTTGGATATTCTTCGTCTTCATTGCGAATTTCGACCGAACAATGCTCCCGATGTGTCTCCTTCGATTACTCGCCTTCTCGGAAGGAGTCACAAAGTCGTCAAGGACGTCTGGTCCGAGTACTTGCGAACAAAATCCGTTGTGGCTGTCCCACTGCCATCCAACAACAAGCAAAGACCCACGCGCACACTTCGCACACACGCAGTCACGTCACTGGTCCGGCAATTCATACGAGCACGCAGCAAGATACGTGTTCGCACCGTGCGAAAGACATTCTTGCTCTACTTCTCGAGTCCAACGTCATCAAATTCGATACGAGCGACAAACCCAGCATGGCAACCTGTTGAAGGTTGGTTTAGATGTACCTCGAGAGACTGGGTTTCAAACGTGGAAAACGACGTGGCCAGGTTTCTTACAGTGTTTCAAGTGCGCATGCTGCGGCTCGTGATATATACGACGAACGAATGGCAAGACTGAACCCTTCAACACCGGTCGTGTATCTCGATGAGAGCTATATTCACCACCATTACACCCGCCACCACGACAGCCTCTACGACCCATACCACAACGCGCCACCAAAGGCGAAGCAGAAGGGTCGGCGCCAGTGCTTTATCGCCGGAATCATGGCATCCAATGACGGCGACTCCCACTTGGTGGCTCTAAACAAGTTCGAGGGAGGAAAAAAGCGAAAACATGACCACAAAGATTACCATGGAATGTTCGATCACGCATACTTCGTCAAGTGGTTCGCGGGTGCCATGGCCAGCGTTGAGGCCCAAGGCAAGTCAGGTGTCGTCTTTGCCATGGATAACGCAAAGTGTACCATAGGGTTTGCCGTCAGACACCCCTAATGTTACGTGGCGCAAGGCTGAATTGCTTTTGGCCTGTCAGCGCAATGGTGTGGATGTTGAGAGAGTGTTGGTGGATTGCGTCGATCCGATCGTCGTCACCGTGGCCCGTGCACGTGGGCATGACGTGTTGTTTACCCCGCCACATCACTCGGATCTCCAACCTATAGATATGGTTTGGGCAAAAGTGAAACGGGATGTCGGTGTGCAGTATAACGTGGACACGTCGTTTGCTGAGGTCAGGAAACGTCTTGACGATGCCTTCGCGCAGCGTCCCCCTACTGTGATACGGAATTGCATTCAGCATTGTGAGAAACTTGTGGCGAATCTGCATGACGTGCTTGTTGCAAACGACAACGATGTCGAAAATGAAGATCCTACCTCGGAATCTTCGTTAAGCACGAGCGGCAGTGATGTGGATGGATAGGATAACCTTTGAATACCTTGTGCATCTAAAAAATTATATTGCCAACGAGTATTTGTAAGATAGTTTGATTTCGTTCTGAACCAAATGGACTACTGTCAAAAGGAATATATTCACGCAACCCTAACCTTGGTCCCCTGGATGCCTTCGCGGACTGTTGTTGTTGAAGTGGGTCGTCTATTAAAATAGATGCGTAAACTACGCTGAATAGAATTGTCGGACTCTCTTCGCGGACTGTTAATTTGGTGACCTATTGGACAATTCAACTACCAGTATCCCTAAAGAGGAGAAACACAGACTGAATGAAGACATTACCGCCTCACAGCCCCGACGACGGTCCAGCATGCGAAAGTATTCATCGTAGTACTCTCTGTCGCCATTGGGAGAACCCACACAACGCAATATATCTCAATAACGGACTTGACCACAATCGTTACTTCAGAATTTCATGAATATATATTGATATGATTTTCTATTCACTGATATTTTGAGATCCGACAGATAAATGTAACTTCGCATTGATTGGTCCACCAAACACGAGAAATCTATTTTAAGAACCTCCAAACGTCACAACTCCTGCACACCCGTGGCCATCATCGACCATGGTGAGCGATGGACTCCCCCGCCAGACTGGAAGGCCAGGCCGCTCCAACATAGGTCATGCTGGCAAGACTATCTCAACACCAGCGCATGCCACGAGCATCGTGCGTAGCGAAGACTTGGAACGTATCAGGCTCAACTCTACAATTCTCACGGACGAAGACCTTGCTCGCCTTGCCAAAGAAAGCGAGCAAACAAAAGTTGCGTCGCGGGCACTGGCCCAGGACCGCAAGAACCGCATGGTGGAAAAGGAACTTCAAGTGCGGGCGCGCCGAGAACAATATGCGACACAAATGGAGCTCGATGCCGAACGCACCTCGGTCTTGACGAAAGCCGACCTGCAGCGCGTGGAACATCTCGACGACGTCAAGCACATCCAAAGCCTCGTGGCCAAGGCAATTGCAGCGACGGGTTGTGACGCCCAGAGACTGGAGAAAGAAGAAACGCGTCAATTTGAAGCGTCCTACAACCAGCGCATTGAGCGGGTGATGGAGAGTGACCGGATTGCGGAGCTCCGGGAGCGCGAACGGGCGGCCGGGGAGGCCCGCGAAAAACGTGTGGATGCCCGAAAAATGCTCGAAGGTTTGTACAAAGAACATACGAACTGGGTAGTCAGGAGGTATATGGATGCACAGGACAAATCAACGAGCGATTAAAGCAACAGATTCGCGAAGAGGAAGCGAAAGCCATCGAGGCAAAGAAGATTCTCATGGTATACAAGCAGTACGAAATCGAAGAAGAAGCCAAGGTCGCCGCTCATCGGGTAGGGGGTTACCTTTAAGCGTGATCGATTCTGGACTGGACGGTGTCATCGTTTAGGTTCAAGTTCAAGCAACGATTGCCCAAATCGCCGCCACCAACGCAGACATCAAGGCAATGAAAGCTGAGGCCGCGCGACGAGAAGTACGTTGTAAATAGCCCATTCGTTGTCAGGATGACCACCCCAGGCTCATGAAGAGCAAGTCGCCGCGCGTTACCTTCGAGAAAAGGCCAAAGAAGAGGAACGTCAGCAGCATGAGCGGGAAGCTATCAAGAAATCCAAGGAACTGCGGGTGGCAAAGTTACGAGCGCAACAGGAGAAGGCGCAGGACAAGCGGATGGCTCAGGACGAGTTCAAGGCGAAGAAAGCCTTTGAAACGAACGAAAAGGCAATGCGGCAAAAAGAGGCCGACGACCGAACCAAAAAGCGCGAGATGATGGAAACCATCGATCGCGAACGAAAGCAGCAGGAAGCGTTCAAGGCGGCTGAGAGAGACGCAATGGTGGCCCAAGAGCGGCTCGTCGATCATGTCGCCCACTGCATCGAACAAGAGGTAGGGTGTTTTTCGTGTGTTTCGCATGGGAATGACGCCGGCCATGGGCATAGAATCATGCCAAGCGCATGGCGGCGCGGGCACGGGAACAAGAAGCCCACGCGACGTACATTGAGAAACTGAACCAACAATTCCAAGACAATGCGATGCGACGGAAGAATAAGGCGGCGCTCGAGACCAACGAAAACGCGGCGCAAGTCAAGAAGGCCGCCAAAGAAGCCATCATCGTCGACAAGATCCGCCGAGACGCGATTCAAAAGTTAGAAAAGCAAGGTGTCCCCGCTGACTACTTGCGGCCCCTCCAAAAACTCCACGGGCGCAGTCGCAGCACCACGTCGTAGTCCATTAAACCTCAAATGCCAACGAAACATGTATTCCAAAGTTGATAAAAGCCAGTTGTGCCGCCCGGCCCGGCCGTGGCCATGTCGCTGAGTTCATTTCATTCTTTAGAGCAGAACGGAACCAAGAGTTCATGGCGACGCAGATAAAACGTTGGGACCCATAAACTAGAGCTGCTCTCAATTGTCCGTGGCCTCCAGCAAGCAGCGTTTGCTGTACAGAGGCCGAATGGATGGCCCCTAGGGACTTCGGGTAAAATGTAGCTTCGCTTGGGCGTTGTCGTAAGTGTGCCCATCACCTGCAGGGATCTGCTACAGCGGCAGCAGGAGCACACGCAACTTGCTGCATCCAGTCATTGCAATGTGCCCTCAAGGACTCGTGTTGTGGCGGCGACTTTGGCGGAAGGCGTCGTGCTCTGATTTCCATGCGATTGTCGAATCGATGACATTGGACAATAATTTATTACAAAATAGAATTATATCAATGGAGCAATTAATATATACCATGGACGCGAACAAAACGAATAAATACGACCAACGAACGACGGTGTGCGACGTCGACAAAGCTGGCCCTTACGGCGCATCGTCCAGCAGCGACGAGTACTTGGTTTCGGGCTGCTCTTGAGCTGGCGATGGGTCGTTGTAGTAGTTGTTCGAGGCGGGCGAGTCACTGTTGCTGGGCTGGGCGAATGCATTCCACGACGGCGACGACGGATGGGTGGCAAATTCGCTATCATTGTGTTGCTGAGGTTGCTGAAGGTGGCTCGTCGATGCATGGTTCATGCGGTACGATGTAAGGGGGGGCACCGGCTCGCTCGCGCTTCGGAATGCACGCGTCATGGTAGGATGATGCCGTCCTCCTTGGTCGTCGCGGCCTTGTTGATGCAGCATTTGCTGCTGTTGAGGATTCTGTCTCGTGGGGATGCTATCGATGTTGTAGAGGAGCCAGTCGAACCACTGCTCGTTGCCGGGACCGTTGAGCGAGCGCTGTTGTGCTAGTGGCGGGTTGTGCAGTTGCGGCGACTGGAAAGGAATTTGGTCGTCACGCCCTCGGGCACCACAACTCAGGCTGATGTTTTGAAATGCGCGACTGGCTTCCGTGGTCGGCGTCGGCTGTTGGGACAGCGACTGCTGCTGGGATGGATGGTTGGCAGGAATTGTGATCGTTGGAAATGGGTAGCAGGTGGGCGGGTTCGAGTGTCGGTCGGCAGTCATCATTGCACGAGGAGCAGCGTCGTAGGCATCATTGGACATGCGATGCTGAAACAAGTTCACCGAGGTCGATTGGGGGGTGCTCGGTTCTTCCTTCTTCGGCTGGTACGACGAAGGGGGGCTGCCAAATGATCCCATCATGGGCCGAACGAACGAAGACGCTTTGTCAAAGTGACCAATGTCGTTGGGGAGATGGTTTTCACTGTCGCCGCCGTCGTCGCCATCGTCGTGGACGTCTGCGGACAGCTTTGGGTTGGTCTCACGCGAATCGTCCATCTTTTGCAGCCTGCGAAAGTACTTTTGTGCATGCGTCCGCGTCTGGAGTACTGTGCGCGTCCCGACTGCCTTGGAGATTTTGCGCCATCGATTCAAAACGCCGTGAGGGTACTGATGCAGCCCTTCCACAAATCGATTGTGCTCTTCGTTTGACCACCGTCCCGAGTGAAACAGAACGCCGGACGGAATGTTTTTTGTCCGAAGCTGCTTCTGTGTATCGTTATTGCCGATCTCTGGGAACGACGTGGCGTTCATGATCCCGTGCGTCACTTCGTACGATGTTCCCATGTCGGCAGCCGAATTGGAGCGGGGGAGACAGCTCCCCGCACTCGCCATTGCGGGGCCACGGTGCATCGAGGCAGACGGCGACAGATGCGAGTGCTGGTGGCGCGGATATGCCGCGCCAAGTACAGCACCGCCAAACAAGTCGCTGGGAGTCGCGTCTTTGCGATATGGCATGAGGTCCATGGAGGGAAAGCTGTTGCTGCGACCCACACGACCGCTTACATCGTGAAGGTACGGCCATGGCTTCACCTGCTGTTGAAAATGCTGCGACTTGTCCATGAACCGGTCGTAGTTGTTCGACGTTGCTGTGGGGTCGTCGTGCATGGAAGGCGCCGACCCCTCAAAAGTCGATCGGTCGTACTCGTCATGGCTGTACATCATGTGGGGCGGCGCACTCACGTTCGTTGCAGCGGCGCCGTCATGGAACGCCGAATTCGCGTTTCCATCGACGGATCCTGCAGGCGACGAAAAGTGGGAGAGGAACCGTATCGACGAGTCGTTATCCCGGCCGCTCGTGGCTGCTCCGGAGGGCGTGCCGAGGGCGCTCGTGCTGGCGGTGGTGCTCTCCATCCTCATAAGATACTTGCCAACTCGTTGCGAGATGGTAGCTTTGGAGGAGTCGGCTGCTGTTGACAAAATGAAGAGTGCCACTTACCCACTGCCGTATGATATTTCGAACCGAAGTTCGAAGGACCGGACCAGCTAAGTACTGAGCCCAAGTGCCATTTTGTTCCGACACTACGGCGGCGGCGCCGCGGCATCGTTGAATGGTGGCTGCTGCAAGCGTCATTGCCTCGGCAGTCTTCTACGGTCGCCCCCTCTAAGCGCATGGACTTACTGCATTAAGAGCAAAGTTTATTGTGCTTTTTCAGTGCGAAGTGCTGATTGTATCATCGCACTGGCCACACCACCACGTGGTGCGGCTTTGTCTCGTACTGGGGCAGTTCCAACTTGTGGCAAGGCAATTTACCAACTCAAACGGGGTAAAGCGCAAAACGTGGGGTAATTTTTAACGTTGTCGATGTGTGCGGTTGCTTCGGGGGTCGGCAGGTGCGGACCAAGTGAGTTGCCACCAGAGTGTCCACATGGTGGACAACAGTCTTCACCGCTTCGGACGCTCCCTCGCTGGACAACCACCCCGTCGGTCGGCCTTTAGATGGTGGCTTGGTCAAACACTTTCTTCTTCACAGGCCATGCGAGGGCTGACATTGTCACCACAACCCGCCACTGGTGCATGTCCCAACATCCTGCGCCTTGGCCACGGGAACTCAGCCACATTCGGACGGGACCCTCCGCAGAAACACAAACATTCAGTTAGAGAGATTGGTCGTGCAAGTTTGGGTGTCTGCCGACGCCACTTGCCGCCCAACCCCGAGAGACGTTGGCGACTTCAACAAGGCCTTGACCATGGTGCGGCTCGCCTCGCCTCCGCGACGTGCTTCTCCCCTATTCTCCACTGATCTTCGAACTTCGATTCATGGACTTGGGGGTGGGCCAATAAGCGCTCAGGGCGACTAAAATACCCTAAATCTATTGTTTGCCGCCTTCATCGCAACTTTTGTCACGTCGACCGTGCGGCCCACCTTATCTTGAAGAGCCGCAGGCAGATACAATTGTCGTACCACAGTTGCAACCTTGTTTTTACTCAAACTTGACGTGGACACGATCCTTGTGAATCTTGATGTCAGACCATAGTGGAGGTGCAACCATCGATTTCAATGAGATACACTGATATAAGGGAATTCAAATGTTTGCGGTCGCAGTGGGTCAACTCAAAAAGAATGTGGTTGCGCCACTCGGGGGCACGTGAAAGAGACGCGGCTGGTTCTGGTCGAGGCCGTTCGTCTCCCTCTGTGTGGCCGCCGGTCGATTGGGACCACGATTTCACCAGTGTTGGAATAGAAATTCGCTCCAACATATCGCCACATCCGCTCTGGGGCATCGTCCAGTCCACAGAGTATCCTCTGGGCAGAAGCCATGTTTTTGCATACTCCAGCATCTTTCCATCCGAAACATCGTTGAAACCAGTTTGTCTCTGTGGGGTAGAAAACTCCCCCGCTCGTTCGACGCGCTCGGTCGTTGGCGCGTGCATAGGACAGGGCAGGTCAGCCCACCTCTCCGTCCCCATCCACATCTCGTTGATGCGACGCACTGCTTGCGCCAGGGTTCACGGCACCAACATGAATTCCACGACAAGTTACTCACGGACCCATCGTAGCCGAACAAACCTTTGCTCCCCGTCGCCTCTCTCGCATTGCGTCGTTGCGGCGCTTGACAAAACCGTCCGTGTGTCAACAAATCGTTGTTTGTAGTGTCGACTCCACGAGATGAAGATTATTTGTAGGCTTTGGCAAGATTATCCGGTTGAGAAATACGGATAATGTATTCCACTAGAACTTGGTCGAAGGATGAACTGGTTGGAGAAAGGATGCGTCCGCGCCGCGCCGGCCTTCAAACGACGGACGCCCAAGCAGGAACTGATCAGTAATATGCTTCGCCAAGGTCACTTGTCTCATCGTTCGGCCAGCAAGCTGTTTGGAGCTCCCAAATTGGCCAACCTTGAGGTACAAACGTGCGGCTACAACACGGTTTGCAATGCAGCCCCTTGATTCACTCCTTCGGGTGGGTCTTTAGCCGCTTGGTGCCACAGAAATGTCCGGCAAAGAAAAACTGGAAGCATTTGCTTTGCAGGAGTCACACTACCGCTTTCGACCGAGCATCTTGCTTCCTTTGGCATCCTGCGCCAGCACCACGTTTGGTTTGATATGATGTTGTGTTGTCCCTTGACTGACCAGGGGTTGATATTGCAGGACATGTCTTGGGTACAGTGTCGCCGCAATTGAGTAGGTCGTACGCCGCAGGTGTCAAGTTGGCAATCGGCGACTACTACAACGATCAGATTCGAGAAATCTACGCCGAGATGCCCGACTATCCCGAAGCAGTTCCTTTGAAGGAGGTGCGTGCGAATTGAGTCGATGCTATGCCACCTCATCTTCACTAACGAACAGCTCTTCAAATCGTTGCGCGATGCCTCCCTTGCTGATGTTGAACGCCTGTTTCCTTCAATCGAGGTCCAAGCCAATGCGTTAATGCGCTACGTCACCAAAACAATTTCTAGGCGGCCAAGGAGGACTCGGTGGTCCAATTCGCCAAGACAATCACTCAAGCATTGTTGCGTCCTGCAGCAAGTGTGTAGAATTACCATTTGAATCCACGGTTCCAGTCATGTTGCACACGTGGGCCAAAGTTCCATTTCCACGTCCTTGGCATCCCTTGCTCATCGAACTTGATGTTATTCAGTGTTCCATGTCCCTCTGCACGGCTGGGATATCATTGCAAAGTATTTCTAAACCACATTCGTTCTCATGGCTCCAAAAGTGCAGATGTCCAGTCCGCACTCCCAGACGTAGCCATGGCATCATCGACGTCCAATAAAATTGAACAATGTGGTTGCCACAACTACTGATCGTCCACGAGTGCGGCGTTGTGTTGAAAGACCAAAGTTCGGACGTGCAGTGTAAGAAGGTTACGACTTGGTACGCCTTCGACCACGAACGTCTCAATAATGCGAGCATAGGTACGCAAAAGGCGCTTACACCCACACGTTGTCGTGGGGGTTCTCGATGTATACCCACAGACAGAGCACGCTGAGCACAATCGCAAGGGAGAAACTCCCGACGACGTTGCCTTGGTCCGTCAACGCCTTGTGGCTCCATCCAAAGTACGTTTGGAGACTCATGCGTACCATCGGGCCGAGCTGGCTGGCCGTGAAGAGACCCAAAAACATGGACCCGAACAGCAGCGGCGTTCCGTGAGTCGTCTCGGCGCTGTTGTACCCGACGAAGAAGCGCACGATGCTCCAGATCACGCCAAACACCATCGCGAAAAACACAAGGATGTTGGGGAGTTCCATCGTCGAGTTGCCGCCGAGCGCACCAGTGTTGGCCCACGCAGCTTCTTTGTCCGTGATCTAGACGCACGGCGTCAACACGTTATTCCCGAATTTCCGTCATACCTTCCAGTAAATCGCGTCGATCACGGCCAACACATGCACATATGCGTACGAGAACCACGTTTGCTGGCTGCGAAGGACGTCGTTATTATCCACAGTGCGGTTCATCATGGCCGTCAGCACCGACTGCACCACGATCTTGGGGACGAGCGCCACCAGCAACCTACACCGACCGCCGCAGGATCAATCAACTTCATTGAAGGAGGTAGCACCCAATACGTGGAAAGGCCTTCGTACTTGCACAGTGGTAGACACCAGCAGGACAACTCAGCAAACCATGCATGCCATGCAGCCAAAATCCAGCACGACAGAGCCACTTACCGCAGGCCAGCCGTATAGATGGGGGCATTGCCAGAGAATAAAAAGTAACCCGTGATGTAGAAAAAGAAGAGCGCGGGGAACGAGCCGATGGGATAGATGGTCAAGTTCATGAAGAAGACCCAGCGCATAAACCCATTGACTTTGCGCGGCGGTGGCAGTTCGATGTTGGTCGGGGGTTTCCACGTTGGATCGATGAGCGATTTTTTCCGACGCAAGAAGATCTGAAAGTTGCCCTTGGCCCACCGCTTGCGCTGCGCCAAACTCGCTGCGACCGTCTCGGGGACAGCACCTTCCGCGAGTCGGATGCGTTCGCTCTCTTCGCCTTCAAAATCCTTGCGGAAGTACAGACCCTTCCATCCCTTGTCGATCATGAGCTTGCCCGTGAACGCATCTTCCGTCAGCGACCCGTACGCAATCCCGCACACAGAATCCAATGCAGACCGACGAAAGATCGCGTTCGTCCCGGCAAACGACGCGCACTCATAGCCGTCCATCCCAGTCTGAGCCGAATCGAAAAAGGTCGAGTTGCGATGGCCACAGGGATCGCCCAGCCGCAGCTGCAAACAGTCTTCAAAGTACTGTGGGGTCTGAACGTAGCTACATTTTCCAAAGGGATGTCAGCACCATGGACGACATGGGGCGCACGAACGAGCACCGCCATCGATTCTTCCATGACATACCCGACTTGGTTGTTCGAGACATCGTCATTGTAATGGTCACGAAGGGCCAGGGCGTACTGAGCCGCTTCTTGCGTTCCGACAGACGTGCGACGACCCATAGCCTTCTTGCACCTGCATCGTTGTATCAGTACGAGCATCGTTTATGCACTTCACAAACCCAGAGCAAGTGCCAGATTTCATGTTCACTTTGCCGCCGCACGTCGTGCAAGTCGTCCGGTTGACCTTTGACGTGCGCGTTTGGCGGCGGTGGACTTGGGAATGGACGTGGTTCGATGCGACGAAGCAGTCGTTCGAGCAGTATGAAATGGTTGCCTCGGGCACCCCAGCTTGGACACACAACGTGCACGTGATCTTGGCAATGTCGGAGCACCCTGGCGCGGAGCAGCGGAACGTCTTGGTGGACGCGGGCGAGTCAAAGAAGAAAGGCAAAGTCGCTTGGATAAACATCGGGTGTGGCTTCATGTCGTTGTCGAGAATGATCGCGTATCGACCGCTCGCGCCTTCGTTGTACAGGACGTTGTTGATGTTGCCGGCTAGCCATGGGTATCACTTGAAGTTTCTCGTTCCGTAGGTACGAGAAAATTACCCTTGGAATGATGCGTTGGAGGCTTGAAGCGGCCGACGTAAGTGACACGAGGCAGTCCCGCATACCGGTAATCGTAGTCGTCGCGCTCCGATCCGATCGCACAGTCCAGACGGTCAGCAACCTATGGCGTTTACCGTCATGAAGTCTATAGTCGAACACGCGATTTGAATCCGTCTATCGTACCCGAGGATTCGAAGGCGTCGGCATCTTGACCGTTGTGTGCGACTGGCGCCATTCGTTCACTTCCATTTCGACGGCACGGGTGTACCCAATGCCTTGGCCTTCGCCGTCCAAGTCGAGCACGCGCTCGTACATGAAATGCGCCAGCTCATACCTGTCGGCACAACATTGTGAGATGCCTCTGGTCACACTCTAGCAGTACCGGACGTCGCCAGCGTTTTCAATCACGCCTTTGTTCACGATGACTTCGGGGATGGGGTTGCCTGGTGTGAATTTGGTCTTGAACCCGCCGTCGTCGCAAATGTACACGTGGAGCTTCTCGCAGGGGTAGTCGAGCTTCATGATGGCTTCGAGCGTCGCCATCGTGTCTTCCGCAGGCTCGGCATAGTGGCACAACATGATGTCGACTGTCGGCCACTACGAACAAGCGCTTCAGGAACAGCTCCAAGGTCGTCCACACGTAGACGCACCTTGTCCTGAGGAAACGGTGGGTTGAAGTCGCGAAGGTAATGCGCGCCACGACGCACTGGCTTCCACATGCCAAGATAGTACAACGCGCCGAGCAAGATCGAGATGAATTCGGCAAAGTAAAAGCAAAAGTACGACACCCAGTGCGCCAGCGTCGGTTCGCGAAAGCACTGAACGCCAAGCATGCCGGCTTGCCGCTTGTAGAACTGGGGCGGGTTCCACATCCCGTTGAACGGTTGTTCTCCACAACTAGATGTTCCAGTGCACATGAGTGGGGGGATGTGCGAATGGAGGCTCTTTGGCTCGCATACCTGGGCTTCTCCTCTGGAACAAACTTCCTGAAAATCTCGGTGCAGTTGGCCGTACGCAGTTTCAAATCACACGGTTCAATGCCAAGGGGAAACCAGAGCACGATGCCGGCGAGTTCGATGAGCGCCGTAATGAGAAAGAGAAAGTAAAACACGCGATAACTGCAGCGAGGCACTTGAGATGATGGATGTATTTGGAGGCGAACAAAAGGATGGGAATGCGTACCTCGTGCGACCCTTCATCACGTACTCGCGAACGTTGGGCAAATGACGCTTGACGACGTTGCCTGCGTCGTTGGTCATGATCGTTTCTTCGAGCGCGTCGAACCACATGTTGAACTCGGCGTCCGTTTCGGGGCAAACGAGCCACTTGCGGATCTTCGTGTGGATCACGAGACCCTTGGATGGGAGATCCAAACGGTCGCTTTGCTCAAGCTTGAACGCTGTGCGAAGGTCGATCGACCCGATGCAGAGCTCGGGGTTCCGCGAGTTGAAGTACTTGCGCGCATCGACAGGTTCGTGGAAATAGTAGATCTTTTGACCTTCCAAGCAGAAGAAGCGTCGACGCCAGCTCTTAGCACCCGGTCCTAATAGAGTGCAATTCCATCGTGAGATTTGTGGAAGACGGTTCGTCGCTGTACCTCGAATGACACGAGTCCCTTGCTTGTGCATCCACCCAAACACACGAATCGTGTTCTCATCTGTGTCATCCTCCACCGGCAATGCCATGTTTGGCGTGTCGCTGTTCATGTATTCCGCGTTGGACGGGTTGCTGTCGCCGTGGACGAGCTTTTGATGTGCCGCCATCGGCAATCGATCGACCACGTTGGGTTGTGGGTGCGAGGTCCAGACTGAGTCCATCGCCAGGCGTCGAACGATAGCACCTGATTTTGTCGAATAATTCTTCAATTTGTAACCAATCACAGGTGACGACATCAATCCGCTCCACGTACTTGAATATTGTATCAAGTCAGCAATAAAAAGCAGAATTTGCATTCACCGATGTGCGTTTCCTGCACCAAAATCGATATTTCTGTGCGTTTTACCATCTGCCTTGTCGTATCGAGTGCGTTTTCTGTCCTTACACTGACCCCGTGAGTTACAAGTGCGCCAACCATTCTTGCCCACGGCAGATCCTGTAGTGGAACATGACAGGCAAGCTCCCAGCATCTTCCTTCGACATGGCGACCGAAACTCAAGAGTCTGCGAAACTCTGGCCAATATGTACCCTTGACTAGGGAGCTTCTGTCCTCGGGAAGCAACGTGAATTCTTTGTACAATGTGCATTTATACCCATACAAGTGAATGGAGATTTCTCGAATTTCACAATGGATCGTAGCGGAAGGCGGGAGGGCTTTTCCTGCCCGAAGACGCGGATTCATTCGAGAAAAGAATGTTGCGACGCATTTCCCCCCTTGTAGTGTATCGCCAATTGCATCTACGACAGGCCAACGCGGCTGGCCTCCTCGGAAGAACGCCCCTCTTTCCAAGTACTCCGTATTTGCGAAGTTGAGAATATGGTTGTACGGCTCCTAGAATAAGTACATACTAGTATGAGCTGTAAAAATTTATTCTACAAATCCATTGTCAAGGGTGTAACGACCATATGAAAAGTAAATAAGTGTCTCAAAGCCAACCACACGACGCCATTCGATTCCGGAGGGGATTTACAGTAGTCGACACCGACGACTCACTATTTTTTTTTCTTCATAAGCTTGAACAGATATACAAATTTGGAGTTCTTAGGCGCAGAAAATTCACTCACAGAATGAATATATGCATTACCAAAGTATATTATCCTATTCAGAGTCGCCACCATCGTCACTTGAATTGTCGCTGTCATCTGATGACTCTTCATCATATGCGAGTGCATCGATTTGCACAAGATGCTCGTGCAACATCTTCAACTTCTCTTGTGCAGCACGCACACACCCTTTGATGGAGTCGGGTTTCAAGTTGGCAAATGCAGCTTCGAGGCGAACTTTAACATCGGCGAACTTGGTCATGTCCGTGTATTGCCGACCTACCTCACCCTTCACAATAGCCCACACAATTTCAATCGGCTGCAAATCCGAATGATGAGGAGGAGTGTAAACAACGCAATGCCCACGGTTCTTGGCCATTTCCACGATGACGGGCCGAACGTTTGCTTTGATGTGAGATGCCAGCATATCCCACAGCTCACTCTTGAACTCATTGCCCGTGGTCGAAATCCCATACAGTCGACATGCGTCCAACAAGACACTTTTGCGACGTCCACTCGTTGGTGTTGATTCGGGCAGGCACTTGTGGTACTTCGCGTTGTCGAGAATGATAAGAGCGTTGGTAACCCCACTTGCGTCCATTTCGTCCAGAAGGCGACCGAACCACTTGACGTAGTATGCGTGGTCAAACATGCCGTGGTAGTCTTGAGGCTCCTTTGCACGCGACTTTCCACCGGTAAAAATATCGAGCGCCATGACCTTGCTGACCAATGTGGGGGAGTCGAGTATCCCGGCAACGAAGCAGTAACGACGACCCTTGTGCTTCTCCTTGCTCTGAACGTCGTGGTCATCGGACGGGTCAAAGAGGTCTTGATGGTGGGACTTGTAGTGATGGTGAATATATGATTCGTCGGTATACACGACATTCGGCCGAGTTGGAGCAGTCGAGTGTGGATGCATCAGTTTGACATACGTGTCCCGCGCAAGGGCATTGGCCGTGGAGAGGTGGTACGTCGACGTTCCCTTGCGGCTGCCACGTTTGTACCCTTGCGCCTTCAAGAACCTCTGCACCGCACGATAGCTTGCAGCGTACTGCTTCTTGTCTTCCACATCGAAGTCGATGACATACATCTCCTTCAGGTACATCATGACGTCGACAGAGGTTTGCGTGTCCGCGTTGAACGACGACCGCGGACAAACTGTTGAACCATCTGGATAACCAGCTTGGTGCGTGGCACTTTGGTGTTGTGCACTGCAAAAGGTATAGATCAATTGAAATGAAAATCAAGTTGAATGTACATTAGGTTGTCGATTAGAAGTCTTCAGGGCTATTGTCATCATCATGACACCTAGAAATACGACGCCTGTTCAGAGACGGTGTTGGCACCTGGAGTCCCAATCGTCTGGCTCGTCGAATCTTGTAGGCAGCTTGATTGCGGCTCTTTTTTCGCCTACTCGCATCCGACATGGCGCTGTATCGAGCAAGAACACCCTTGTAGTAAATGCCGTCTTCGCCACGTAGAGGCATCCAACCAGCACGGACATTCGTTAACGCACAACGCATTCGTGATATCATGTCGTAGTTGGACTGGTTCCACTGAAAGTCGTGTACATGATGCTCCACAGCATACAGATGCGGCCAAAATAGTTCTCAACAAGAACACGATCTGAGGATACCCTTGAATTTCGCTCGATCTCACGATGGCTCAGGACGCCTCCTCTTGGCTGCTTTTGAGGCTGAATCGATCGAATGTTGTTTTGAATTCCTTGATACCCCTTGTTGACGAGTACAGCCCATGAATCTGGGTAATCACCTGAGCCTTCTCCGAGGTCTTCAATATCTAATTCATCATCCGTTTTCGCCATACATTGCCTCGTGCAGCGAAAGGCGTTGCATGAACATTGTACAATCCGACACAGAGCCAGGCTCGTGGTTCGACAGGTCAACAGCAAGCCCCGGTATGCAACGAACACTTCAATCTTTAGACCATAGAGCTTGTGCTTACCAGAGTAGTAATGCTTAGCCTCGTCAATGCGTCCCGTGGGTCGGAAAGATGGCTGGAACTTGACGTCCGTGCAGTACAAGGCATAAGGGTAGTTGCGAAGCAATGCCCTTTCTCCGCTTGAGAGTCCATGCTGACA
>NW_008580152.1:1537663-1538641 GCF_000520115.1 Aphanomyces invadans
ATCCGGACACATCCGCTTTTCTCGACACCGACTTCCGCCAGCACTCTTTGGCAACCTTGCCCTCACCCTGTAATGGCCGCCCCTGGCCAATGCATCGATCCCAAGATTACTGCATGTTTGCTAACCAAGAACGATTGGTTAGCGTGCCTTAGCTGCAGCGTTAGATAGGATTAACGCTACCAATTCATTCTCCATTCTACCAAACAAAGCGCATCTTCCTCTGCGCCCGCTTACACTTGGTAGCACTCTAGTTCATCCAAGACCAACCATGTCCTCTGCTCCTCTCCATGGCCCCTACGAAGCCGTGATCCATCGCCTTCGTAAAGGCTTCGGCGACGAAGACGCCGCCTCGCTCCTCCGCGCGCTTACCCCGGAGAATCAAGCGCGCTTGCTTAACGGCATCGGTCTATCGATGGACATCGCCATCGATGCTGTTGTCGCTCCCCTCCAAGCAAGGAACGAGACGCTTGAAGAAAGCGTCGCCCGTATGCAAGCGCATGGACGTGTCCTTGAAGACCAACTCAGGGATCACGAAGGCAACATCGGCAGCCTTCGTCAAGAACTCTATGAGGCCGAACGGCGCGATCATTGCGCGTCCCCCAAGCCCAAGTCTATCAAGCTTGAGGTTACCAAGTTTGGAGGAGCAGAATCTGACAAGCTGCTCCGCTGGGTCCTTCAAGTTAGCTCGGCTGCCAAGGCTCAGCTGATCGACGACGAGATAACGCATGTTGCTTTTGCTATGTCCCACCTCAAGGGACGCGCTGAAGATTGGGCGTATTCGAAACGCCTAACCGACCCCGATTGCTTTCCGTCGTTTCACGAATTCGTGACGGAACTGAAGAAGATGTTCCTGCCTTCCAACAGCGATTTTCGCTATCGCTCCAAGTTCCTCGCTTGCAAGCAAGGCAAGCGGTCTCTCCAGGAGTATAATCACGAGCTTCGCTTCCTCGCAGCGAACGTCAACGACGAGGCCTCGCT
>NW_008580152.1:1542409-1595182 GCF_000520115.1 Aphanomyces invadans
GAATGCGCCAACCGCGTTCTCGAAGACATCCTTCGGACGTACTCTGTCGCATCGTCCACGACGTGGAGCACCCTGCTTCCCCACGCCGTGTTTGCCTACAGCGCCTCGGTTCAGGCGTCCACGGGCTTCTCGCCTCACTACGCAGTTCACTTGCAGCACCCTCGGCTGCCTCAACTCCTCGGTGGCTCTCCTTTATGTGTGGGAGGAGACACTGTTACCAGCGTCAAGCACTCCGTCGACGCTGCCGTTGTCCGCGACCATCTCCCAGTGCGAACGACGAAAGACATCAAGTCTTTTTTGGTCCATCGCACCTCGGTGTTGCGACAAATTCAAGACAGCTTGGTCGCCGCCCAGTCCAAGCAAGCGGCCCAAGCAAATGCACGCGGTCGCTCCAACCTGGCGACTTTCGAAATCGGCGACCAAGTCCTGTTGCACAAGTCCGCCGTGCCCTCCCATGCGTTCCGCGAACGCAATGGCAATCTAAGCGCCAACCCGAAGTTGCGTGGCGCTTGGTCGGACCCTTTGCTATCGAACAAGTCGTGAGTCCGACGAACTATTCACTCAACCTACCTGACGACTGGCACGTACACAAGTCTTTTTAGGTGGGAAAACTGAAGAGTTATTTATTACCTAACACCTCTCCTACCAACGACGATGCAACGATGGAAGCCGCTCGCTCGCGTCCCGCGGCTCCTCTTCTTCACCGTCATCCTCTTGGCCGACGAAGTTCGGCAACGGCACCGGAGCGGGATAATACCCCGCATAGGGATCCCCCTGCACTTCGAAGCACCGCGCCGCCTTCCGACTTGCCGGCGTGGCCGCCCACGCAGTCGACGGACTGCCTTCCATCTTGCGGCCTTCCACCCGCCGTGCAGGAGCCCAACCGACTCGTCGACGTTCGGTGGACGCAATCAGGTCGTCGATTTGCCCTGAGCGACGGCGCAACTGCAAGATGGATATCAGACGGCGAGGCAAAAGCGATCTTACCTCATGATCGAGCCGCCATACTACGCGCGTCGCGATCCGTGCGACGACGGCGCCTTGAAGACGATGGCACTTCGCGTGCCGGTTCATTGCGAAGTTAGTCAGCGCATTGGCCAACTCCGTTGTCGTCGTCGGCCACTTCCCGCGCCGACCACCTCGTTCTCGCCCCACCAACGAGAAGACGAAAATGCTGATGTATTCCAACATCGCCTCGTCTCCTCGTCGCGCAATCAACCCCACGTCCACGACCCATCCAGGGCACTGGGCCTTCATACTCCCCTTGAAGGCCGTGAACTCCAATGGGTGCGCCTCCGCCACCCAAAGGTGCTCGAAGGCGCACACCATCCAAAGGATGTGCCATTCCAAGTCTTCATGGCCGCCGCTTTGAAACATCTTCAAGTACGCTCCCACGCTGCTGGCGTCCAATGGGACGTAATTCGACATCTCGCGCAGCCGTGCCATGCGCTCCTCCACACGCGCCGCGTCATCGCGAGTCACCCCAGCAAACGTCCGCGTTGACAACAACCGGAGTACAACTTGATCTGCTGTAACTACTACTACTGCTACCTCCATCCGAAAAAGAATGTCCGACTTCAACTAAACACAAATCCGAAAAAAGAATATCCGACTTGACCTTCAATTAAAATTACAAAAATGCAATACAAGAAAGAAGACATTAAATTCGCTCCGTAACAATTACAGCTGCAAAATTTCCATCACGTCCACAGTAAATCCATCGTCGGCTTCGTCGTCGATGTTAAGCGCCCCCATCACGTTGCATAGCTCAACCAAGTCCAATTTTGCGTTCACTTCCACCTGTAGAGTATTCATCAGGTTGTCAACGTCCACGCAGCTCAGCTTGGAGCACCCATCAGCCCACACAGAGCGGTCGCACGGTAGACACTCGGGCAACTTCCCCTGCGCCATGAGCATCGACTTCTTCAAATGCGGTATCTTGAGTTGATATTTCCGTCTGATCGAATGACTTCTTGGAAGCAGGCTTGTAGGGTCATGAAGTTCCGACTCAACGTGCTTGGATCCACCACATTCCACGCATCCATGGTTGCGGCAACAATGTCTTCCACAATTCTTGAATGATGATTCGATTGTAGCGATTGAATCGCGCGGAAAAAGCCAAGATCCAAGACATTCAAGTCAGGTGAATTCGGCGGTTGACATACGATGGACATGGCCCAGCCATCCTTGTTGCATACGGCAACCACCTCGGCATCATTCGGGAGGACGTGTGGTTTGGCGTTATCTTGCTGGATCTTCAACTTCGTCGGCGCTGAGGGCCACCTCTCGCGGATCGCAGGTATAACGTTGTCGACGAGCATACGTCGGTACACTTCGCGCGTCACATTGACAGGTTGAAGGACAGCGTTTCCAGCTGGACGGTTGCGGCTTGTACGCTTGGCAGGCACGACTTCGGTAAAATGCCACGTTCCTATCTTGCCGTCGAACCATGACTGACGAGTGTCATCCCAGCGCGGGCGAGCAACGGCCGACAAGAACATCACCTTCTGGATGAACCGTTTTGATTTGCACGTCAGATGAGGTGGCAGGCACTTCACCTGGAGCGGGGTAAAATGTCTTCTTGAGTCGTGTCATGAAAAACCATTTCTCACCTATGTGCACACAGTCGATGAGGTTGTCGAACACAAGCTCACCGTTCTCGTGGCGGACATGGTCAAGTGCCCAATTTAGTCGAGCAGTTTGGTTTGCCGGAGTCAATAAAGGTTTGATGTTGCTTGAGTATTTCGAGAAGACCCCTCGTTTGAAGTAGTCATGAAGTGTGACGGCGGCAATCCCATTGCTGCTGCGATGGACTTAAAGGTGGTTCGACGAGCTTTAGGGACTTTGCGTAGCTGATCTGCAAGGTTCATGTATTTAATCTTTCGTCCACTTCTTGTCTTCTTTCGAGAAGATACATCAGCACATATGGCCTGCACGCCGGAGCAATCAAGAGAGGCGCGTGTCCAAATACGATGAACAGTCCTTGGGTCACAATCAAACAAAGTCGCCATGCTCTTAACTGTGCCTCGAGGTAGCTTGCCATTCGGAAGGCAGACCTTCAAGAGTGCTGAAGTAGGTGTTGCCTCTGAGTGTTCGTCAGGTTCTTCTTCTTGGTGCCAGCGCGTATGATTTGGAGCCGCCAAGTTTTCCCGCCGATTTTGCGGATGTTATCCGGATTTTTGATTAGTCCCATTTACGTGCACGCGACACTACACTTGCTTTAGTTATTTGGATTGGATTCGTTTTTTCTCTAATGTTGATGCTATTTTGGGACTTTTTGTTTTCATTGAATTAAGCGTACATTTCTCTATTCAACTGTATAGTTTTTTGGCATATTTTACGTATTTTCAAGTTCGTTTTCGCAAAACACGAAGTCGGACATTCTTCTTCGGATGGAGGTACAGCAACAACTTGAATAGACACAACTTATTCAGGTCGGCGAGATCGCATTAGCTCAGCAAGAGCTACACCACCCAGTTGAACACAAAGTTGAACATAAAGTAAAAGGCAATGAGCTTAAATCCCCCGTCTCCTAAAGCTCTTCGGTCCATGCACGCGCAACACAATCTGAGCGACTTTGCATCCTCCTGTACAGTCACAATGAGGTTTACGCGGTAACTTGCTCTTCTGTAGTAAGCAGTATTTAGAAACCTTAAATTTATGAAACATCTTACTTTTGGCTAAATTAAATTTCGTGTTGAAGTCAGCATTCCAGCGAAGAACTACAAGCAACAGGTCATTAAGCACCGAGCGACGAATAAGTTTATCCGGATATCCTGGGGATCGTATCATCGACACAAAGAGCAGAACGATGACCCTGTCGGAGGCACAAGAAGCCCTACTGGACCGCCTCGAGAAGGCAAGCCATGGAAAAGAAGCGGTGGACCTATTGCCGACCAAACCAAGCATGTCCCTGAAGCAGTACTACGCGCTGAAGGTTCCTGCAAACCCTGCCACAACGAACCCTGTCGTGCTTTCGTCAACGGTCCAGAAATTCCTGACAAACGCCCAGAAGTGCTATCGGGCGTGCGAAACGGTGGAAAAGCATACGGAGAAGTCGCTCGCATTGCTTCAAGAGATGGAGGACCGTCATGTGTCGGTGAAAACATTGACAAGCGCCTTGTACGAGAGCTTCGAGACGCTCCTGACAGAACTGGATGAGCTCAACGTCAAGGTGCAGAACCTGGAGGGACCGTTACCGTATTTTACACGCATCTCGAACATTGCAAAAGCAGTCGGTGCGTCATGCGTTTGCATGGGACTTCATGTCTGTCGAACCTTGTCACGTGTAGGTGGAAAGATTGACTTTTCGTCTCGAGTTGAAGCGTCCGGGGAGTCCACGGTACGCTCCCGCATGCTCGTCCCGCTCTCCGATAAGATGAAACTAGGTCATGGTGCACGTTCGCCCGTACATGTTTGGTGCAATCGATCCGACGTCTCCGACATTTGAACAAGGCATCGTTGACCTCGATGACTGCGTCACGTTTCTCCAGCAGCACGTTCGTCGACAACATATTTGGGAATGCTTCTCACACACGATTTTGGCAGAAAGATTTCAAGGACGCCCCCATGTACCTGGCCGCGTACGGGGAGCTCATGATAAATGCGCTGCACACGTTGCGAGATTATGCCGTGGCCATGCTCGAGTCGGCACGTGATCTCGTGATTGGAGCGGTATCCCCACAAGTTGGGTGTTTGTTCAACATGACGATCGAAATTGCTGACGTATATCCCATCGTTTTAGCCATCGACAACGCCACCACAGGAACTAGACGAAGCCTCGGTATACTACCTACAATTCCACGCCGCTGCCCCTGCCTGCCAAGCATTGACCCGCCACCTTGATCAGCGTGACACAATTCCAGGGTAACTCGTCTCTTTCAAATCGATCTATCTTGGCGTGAACACCAAGTCGTTGTGTCGTGCAGTGGGTTGAACTGACCGATGAAAACCCATTATGCTGAACGTGGCGCGCTAGGAATGAATCGTATTTGCCGGACGTGCTAGACACGTACGTGAGCGTCCGCACACAACTACTGACGCCGGTTGTGGTGGCGTACTTGACGTCAGTGAATCAAAATGTCGATATTGTGAGCTTGGTACGGCCAAACAGCCCTCGCCGATTTGTTTGATAAAATCCGATTCATGTGCAGCTCCGCATTGGGTGCCAGTACATGGTGCGCCTCTGCCATGCAGAATACACGCTGTTTCGGCATGTCTTTGCCGCCGCCCCGACAGCGCCCGTGCTTCAAGTCGAAGACCAAGATGAAAACGCATTTCAGTATGCGAGTTCGTGTGATGTTGGGTCAAGATGCATCCTTCATGTAGGCGCATGATTTTTCAGCTCAGCTACACGTTGTACCACACCGTGCGACCACGTATGATCCAGCAGCACAACCTCGAAGTGCTTTGTGAGATCGTTGAAGTCTTGCGAAGCGAAGTGATCGATACGCACATTCGACCACGTGGAGATGCTGCAGAGGCCGTCGAGCCTGTCGTCGGACGCATGATTGGCGACGCCCAAGAACGACTCATTCTGTGCACGCAAAAGTACATTCGCGACAATATCGAAGCGTTTGTGCCAACTCCAAGCGATTTGAACTACCCGGAGAAACTTGCAGGTGCTCCTCCACACAAGGGAACTGTTTCCGCTCCACTCACTGGTGTTCACATGTAGCCCCCACGGTGTATGCCACGTGGTACCCGACCCTCGAGCACACGCTCATGTGCCTGTCCAAAGTCTATCGATACGTCAACGTACGTCTTCAAGACATCACTCGTTGGAAAAACAATTCGCGCTTGCCTGACGATGCTCCTGCGTGTAGATGCACATATTTGAAGAGCTGGCCCAAGACGCCGTCCGATCCTGCACGGCGACGCTCAAGATGGCATCGGCAGACATCGCAGTCAGTAAGGTATCGGTATATCCCTCACGGTCGTGGTTGAAGCAAAGTCCACAAGGGGAATCTGGATGGCGGGCTGTTCTTGGTCAAGCATCTTCTCACATTGCGCGAGCGCATCGCGCCGTTTGACATTCAGTTCTCTGTGACGGAGAAGAACTTGGACTTTACGTCGACCACGGGTTCGTTAGGGGCCTCTTGTGTACTACAAAGGTTTTGACAAGACGCGTAGATGCCGTGGGCAACATTCTGAACGGCACGATCTTGACCGATGCGTTTACTCTGTCCGTCGACAACTCGATCTTGGGACTCCTCACGCACGGCATCCCCCATGTACACACGACCACGTCGGATGTGAAGAAGGTGCAACGTCTACAACTTGGAAGCAAGTGACCACAACGGGTTTGCTTGTAGGACTTGGAGCATGAGCTCAAGAAGAGCTGCACCGTTTTTATCGAGCACGCCGTCCAGCATGTGACGGCCCCCCTCGCTGCGTGGCAGCAAAGGGTAACGAATAGAATGCACAGAGTGAACTTCACATGTGTGCATGAAGGCCAAGTCGACGATGAAGCAATCCGAACGCTCCCTGCGAACGTCCCTACCCCACGGATCACCTGGTACGAAGACTGGCAATGCCTATGCTAACCAACTGTAGATGCGATCCGAGCAATGTTAAAGCTGTTGGCGACGCATGTGGAGGCGCAACTACCCCTTGTCCATGACAAAATCCACGCATACTTGATGAATGCGTCCACGGAATCGATTTTGTTCAAGCCAATACAGGTACAACACTGTCAGAGAAAGTAACACCATGGATGTCCAAGAAGTCGCATGCTGTGCCGTCTGGCGACATATAATGCTGCATGAAGTGAACTGCATCGCTTCATGTACGGTTGTTTGTGTAGAAAGGGCTTGGCGATGTCGTCGAGCAATTCCAGGCGATTCTCGAGAAAGAATATAGTGCCGACGAGCGTGCTGCGTGCGATGGGGACGTTCAAGCCGTCCAGCACAAGATTCTTCAGTTCATGTAATAGAGTTCGTATCGTTCATTTGTCGAGACCAATTCTCTTCGCCTGGGCGGTGGAAGGCATCATGGCCATCTGACGTGTTTGACACGGGTGTGCTGACATTCCTGTGGACCTGCGACCTCCAGTGGCCAGGCATGACGCTGTCGGCAATCACATCGTCGAGTTGGTACAAGCCGTAGATACCAATTCCATCTCAGCGCTGGCGCAGCGCTGGTTTGCGCTGCCACACTTAGCTGCCATGATGGCGGCGTCCATCCTAGGTCCAGCACACCCCGAGAGACCAGCAAATGCCAAGGAACAGTGCGAGAACGTTCCACACACCACGGTACGAAAACTTCGCATCCACGTTTGAATTGGAACACCGAGCACATATGGCCCGACGCATTGCGCTCATTCATGGTTTGCGCCATTCGCCACCGCCCATCGAAGGTGCATTCCTCAAGTTATGGCCTCAAGCGAAGGTCGTCAACCTTCTGGACGACTCGCTAGCCTCAGACCTAGTCGCAGCGCAAGCTGGCACAACCGATGCGAGATTACTCGATCCATCCATTCTCGATCGCTTCCTTGCTCTTGGACGCTATGCTGTGTCCACCGGAGCTGATGGAGTTCTCTTCACGTGCTCCGCGTTCGGAGTGTACATTGATGCCGTCCGCGCGGACCTGCCTCCCCATCTTCCTGTGCTTAAGCCAAACGAAGCGATGTTGCATGACCTCGCCAAATTGCAGACCGGAGTTGCCCTCGTTGCCACGTTTGCCCCCACCTTGTCCTCCATGATGAAAGAAATCGAAAGCATTGCGCCACACGCTCGCGTCGTTCCCGTGCATGTACCTGGCGCCCTGGACGCACTCGACCGCGGCGACGGCATCCAACACGACACTCTCATCTTGGCCGAGGTACAAAAACTCCTTGCTCAGCGGCCAGACGTTCGAGGAGTCGCGCTCGCTCAGTTCTCCATGGAACGCGCACAGCCTCTGCTTGAGAAAACCCTCGGCGGTGTCACCGTACTGACTACACCCTCTGCCGCTGTGCGGGAGATGCGTGCCCGATTACCTTAGGTTCACGTCTCAGGGACAACGCCTTGGCAATAGCATTGGCCTTGACGAGTGATACGTTTTGAATTGATTGCTGCGGCAAGATGTGGGTGAATTCACCTGAAGAAGGTATCGAGATCTGCTGGTGTATTCCAAGCCCATGGGTTGCTTCCCACAGAGCTGGTCGAGCGACGCCTGCGCAATCCTTTCCTGAATGCAGAGGATGCATGAGATATGATTCCATGAGATCCGAACTCAATTTACAGACACATCGACATTCCAAAGCCACGCTTCCATTGCCCAAAGCATGCTGCTGGTACATTGTCTGCATTCCCTCAAGTTGTCGAAAGCCGTCAAGGTGTCCTGCGGCCGCGACAGCTTGGTTCACGAACTTCCTTGCCATTACAGCTACTGCTGCGTGCTACTGCCAGGAGCCATTCGTGGCTACGTCCAGTGTAAAGTAGGCATGCGAGGGCATTACCCCTTGGCGTAAGAATCACCCTTTCACGCAGCGAGCATGCACGCGAGTTGGCGCTTGAGCCCCGGCAATGTCAGCGCCAACACCATGTCGCCACGCACTTGGTATTTCACCGCAGCACTCGGGACGAGCACACTCCTGCCACACTCTCCTAGTAGTATTCGACCACCGTGGCGACCAGAAGCTTCGCACAAACTGGCGGTGCGGCCAATGACCCAGGGCCATTCTTGTTGCCAGCCCCTCAACATGTCCCCGTCAGTCGCCGTTCGATGTTAGCACGTACCACAGTTCCGACGGTAACGAAACGGTGAGTATGGCCGGGTTCCCTGTATTGGCGCCTGTGTGCGGCAGTCCCTTCGCATGGAGGAACGGCTCACGTGAGTTGCGACTGGTGTGGGGTATCTGCATCTTGTTCCTTGATGAATTTGGTGGCATCGTTTCAAGTGCCATTGGCAGCCAATCAGGGATCACAATTCAACCAGTCGGGCCAATCAGAACTCCTCAAACGAGTTTGAATTTTCAAACCGCTCATTTGGTCGATCGAGTGGCGGACGACTCGGCCAGCGGTTCCAATTGCATGCGAATCGCACGATATCTAGATCTACCGGTAGATGAGTGAAGGCATCCGCTGCGACGTGGAGATTCAAGTTGCCCTGACGGCCACCGGCCAAAACTCGAGGACAAAGCTAATCCGGAATGCACGCCTGTGCCAGCGCAAGGGTGGCTTGCAACTGTTTGGCGAACACTACAAAACAGCCATTCGCACGCACGGCGTTGAGCGTACGCGTGATTGAACTAGCAATCATCGGTTCAAATGTCGTGGTGTAGTGTACTTTAGCCATGTCCTGCGCGGGAAACTCACCTTCATTTGGTACACCAACGACAGTTTATGCTCACTACTGTACACTGACGGACCAACACAAACCAGGCGCGAGACATTGCGATACACTCAGTATAATTGTCACAATGGAGCTCCAAACGAGATGTTGCAGCTCAAGGAGTTTGCACTGACTCAAGGCGCGATCGCCAAGTCGCCTTTGCCGATTCTCCCGACAGCGTCCTCGGTCACAAGACCGCCGCTGCAGGACCGCACAAACGTAGCAACGACGTTGGTACCTGTGAGCCCACCATCAAAGCGACGACAGCGCACGTCGCCAGCCAAAGTATGACCGCTTGGCGGACCCACGGCATTCTGTGGTTCTCACGGGTTGCTCGTCTTAGGCGCGACAGCATGCCTCGCAGTACCTCACAGCAATACCGAAGCGAAATCGGGTATTAACACCCCAGCAAGCTCAAGTACGCATCCAATGCTTCCACCCATTTCATGGTCCTTCTACAGGTTGTCGCAGCCATCCAACGGAACGAAAACGTCTTCTTCACGGGGCGCGCTGGAACTGGAAAGTCCTTCCTCCTTGGCCACATTCAGCGCGTGGTACCGCCAACTGGCCTGTACTTGACGGCCACGACCGGCATCGCAGCATTTCACATTCGTGCGACCACTTGATTGCAAAAGTGCGGTTCACACATCGTGGGTTATATTGTAGACGGCATGACGTTGCATCACTTTGCCGGGCTCACTGCGATGGACAAACTGCACGTGCCAACGATGCTGGCCACCATTCAACGAAACAAGGACGCATTGTTCAGGTCTGTACACCCTGCTAAAGTTGGTTGGTAAAATTGATGGATGGGTATCGTCCAGGTGGACGCACGCCAGAACGCTTGTCGTGGATGAGATCTCGATGCTGGGTACGACGGCCATGCTCGCACAGGTTATGAAGCAACGTGGTCTAGATGGGCGCATGTTTGAAGCGCTCGAAGCAATTGCACGACAACTTCGGCAATCCACGCGATTCTTTGGCGGAATTCAGCTGATCGTATCAGGGGATTTTTACCAAGTCCGCAAACGAAATTCGTCTGTCGAAACGACCTATAACGGGTCGTTGTAGCTGCCGCCAGTCGCCCAAGATCGCCAGCCCCGCTTTTGCTTTGAAGTCGCAGCATGGCAACGGTACATTTGTGTGTGAAGCCTGTCGTCAGGTAGGGTGTGTGTTGACAGCGAGGAACGCGCAACTTGGTAGCGGCATGACCATCTCCATTTGCCTCGACCAAGTGTTTCGCCAACGCGACGCTGACTTTGTCGACATTCTCAACGCTATTCGCGTTGGCACCCATACATCGGTAAGCATTGGGACCGCTGGGCTAACGACGAGACGAAACATAGTGGCATTCGTAGGCCATGCTGGCGAAGCTCAATCAGCGCATGGGACTGCCAACCGCCGATGCAATTCATATTTTTTCACATAACGAAGATGTTTTCGCGGTGCGGTTTGCCATCGTTGCCATACCTTGATGTCGAACCAACCTACCTAGATGAACGAAGCTCGTTTGACAGCGCTGCAGGGCAAGGCCCACGAATACGCCGCTATAGACACGTACGAATATATTGCATCGAGGTCGCGGTTCATATCAATTGTTCCCTGTAATGTGTACAGAGGCGATCGCGAGTTGCTCAAAGGGTCGCCCATCTCGGCACGCATCCAGCTCAAAAGTACCGTCCCTCCTCGCGTGATAGAGTGCGATGGTTACGACCAGAGATACCCCGTCAACTGCATGATTGAGTGCTTATGTCTCAGGCGCTTGTGGATGGTAGAAGGTGTGATCGTGATGCTGACCAAATCCCTGTCCGTCGTAAATGGACTGGTCAACGGTGCGCGAGGCACGGTCCTCGGCTTCACGCGTGATACGCACATGCCTATTGTTCGATTCGATCACGGGATTTCCCAGCCCATGGTCCCGGAAACCTTTCCCATTATGGCGAACCACACCGTCGTTGCAGTGCGTCAGCAGGTTTCGTTCATATGCGTGACAAAAGTGCTTGACCATGGTCGTCATGTCCTGGTTAGCTCCCACTCACGTTGGCATATGCGATCAGTATCCACAAGAGCCAAGGACTCACGTTTGATCGCGCCGTGCTACACCTCGGCAAAGTGTTTGAATATGGTCAAGCGTATGTGGCGCTGTCCAGGCTTTCGTCCCTTCGAGGTGCGTTTCAGCCTTTCCTTGGTCGGCTGGTGGGTTAATCCAGATGACATGCGCTCGCGGCAGGGCTCACGCTGGCCACCCCCGTGACGCACAGCACAATTCGTGTCCATCCACGGGTGAGAGACGGCATGACGTCGTGACTGAAACATGAGTGTATAAGCGCGTCAAGCAGCCGAATATATCGCGTTGAGGATATTTCCCTGTTTTTGTATTTTTATGTATATCTGCGCCATCATATCCACGTAACCCGCCAATCAAACGTCAGAAAGTGAAATTTGCGGACCAATCGAAATCGCCCATCTGCGACGCGGGAATGCAATTTGAAACTTGGTGCTACGACGACGACGACGACCGCCCCAGCTGGCATTCGCTGCGACGTTGAGATCCAAGTGGCAGTGACAAGCCCGGGCCAAAGCGCTGGCAAAACCGTTAGCTCCAGTGTGTTGTGCAACGTCCTGTTGTGCAAGCGGAAGGGCGGACTTCAAGCAATCCATCAGGATTTCATGGCAGCGATCCGCACGGCTGGAGTAGAAGGTACCCCGTCATGCGACCACCTTGGTGGATTCACACTTGGTGGTGCAGTGTGCTTTGGCCAAGCCGCAAGCGGCAAACTTACCTTCGTTCAGTATGATACTGCACCGGTCCTGGCATATTCGTCTGAAACACTTGTAATCATGATGTTTGATGGATCATTCACGAATCATTGCAACCGAGAGTTCCAAAAGTGCACGCAGTACAACTTCTTCAATGGTCCATCTGCCGGCATGCTAGACATAAAAGAGTTTGCGCTGAGCCAGGGTGGCATTGCCAAGACCACCGCCAAGTCGTTCGTTGAAGCAAATTCCTTAGGCGAGAGGATTGTCCAAGTCAAGGCAAAGCGACCTGCAAATAGCTTTGGACCGCCAATTACATTGCCGCTGGCTAAGACACAGCGCACAACACCGTCCTCAGCCAGGAACAACACCGTACGGCTGCCTATGTTGTTGCCACGTGTGATACGACATGTGTAGGAAAGGATAACCCATGCGACCACTCCCTGCCAAACAAGCTCAAGTAAATTAGACTGAACATTTCATACCCGTTGATTGGCGGGAGGTCATAGATGCTACAAGCCGTTCAAAGGGACGAGAATGTATTCTTTACGGGACGAGCGGGCACGGGCAAGTCGTTCCTTCTTGGGCATGTCAAGAAGATCGCCCCAAAGCAAGGCTTGTTTTCGGCAGCCACAACGGGCATTGCGGCCTTCAACATTAGTACGACCCTTTGTGCCTCGCTCGTTTTTCCATTAAGCGAGACGGTGTCTGCCTTGGTAGATGGCATGACGGTGCACCACTTTGCAGGGTTTCCGCAAAAAAGCAACTCGATAGTTCAACATTGCCATGCTGATAGCCGCAGTTTCCAGGCCGTCATACAGTATTTTCGTTCTCCAGTAAGGTTCTGACTGTGATTAGTTGGCGCGATGCGGCTCTGCTAGTCATTGACGAAATGTCGATGCTTGGTAAGTGTTGCTACGCATATTGTGCGTGTTTGACGTGAACGAGCGACGTGACGTGAAGTTCATTCCCACCAGACGGCCAAATGTTTGATGCGCTCGAGGCCATTGCGCGGACGGTGCGGAAATCCAAGCTCTTCTTTGGTGGCAGTCAGCTCGTTTTGTCGGGCGACTTTATTCAAGTACAAATCTCTTGGTACAGTATGGTCATGGTATGCGCTGAAATGCCTTGCAAGTACCGCCCGTGACGAAGGGGCTCCAGATGTATTGATTTGAATCGCAAGCGTGGAAGCGATATGCCCGTGACATGGTTCATCTAGAAGAGGGAAGGAAGGGCTTCTCGAGCTTTTGTCGTCGTCATTCTGCGCGTGCATTTGTGTTGTATGACATCGTTGCTTTAACTTTGACTGGGATGCTTGCGTAGCGGGGTTGCGACGTCGATTTGTCTGGACCAAGTGCTTCGCTAGTCGGCCGACCCTGAGTTTGTCTCAATCCTGAACGCAATTCGCGTGGACAATCATACCCCTGTTAGTTCCTTGGATTTTAACGACGAGTTCTCGATGGAGCAATATGATCTTAGGGCATGGTCGCCGCGCTCAACTCGCGCTGTGTCGACAATCGCCGACACGCGTCAAACGATGCCATTCATATCTTTTCACACAATGCCGAAGTGACCGACGTGGTGAGATCTGGACATTATCGCTTGTTAATTCACACTGGTATGCTCCAGATTAACAACGCTAGTTTGGAAAACTCAGACGGTGATGTCCACGACTTTATTGCCATTGAAACGTACGTCCTGCTGCGCTCGAATCGCGGATCTCGGTGAATATGCGCTTGGGTAGGGGAGACAAGAGTTTGCTTAAGGGATCGCCGATTCCCGTTCGCATCCAGTTCAAGCGTAAGATAACTTAATTCTCGTGATAGCTACGGGCAGATAATGCCAAAAATGCAGAGGGCGCTCGCGTCATGCTGACCAAGAATATATCCGTCGCGGCCGGCCTTGTCAATGGCGCGTGCGGCGATGTACAACCTCGGATCTTGCTTCAAGAGACTTCCATTCGGGCATGATTGGCGTTGTAAGTGGTCGGGTTTACTTCTGGCACGAACATGCCGATCGTGAGTTTTGACCATGACACATCCCAGCCTATAATGAAGGAAGTCTTCAGCGTGATAGCCAACCACACAGTCGTGGCATCCCGCCAACAGGTGAGTCACCTACACGTATTTCCATCCCATACCTTTTCGCGACGACGAATGTGATCATCGGTGCAGGTACCTCTGACGTTGGCCTACGCCATCAGCATCCACAAAAGCCAAGGGCTCACGTTTCACTCCGCTGTGCTGCATCTTGGCAAGGTGTTTGAATACGGTCAAGCGTACGTGGCCCTGTCTCGGCTGTCGTCGCTAGCAGGTACTGCACCGAGACAAAATTCGGTCCTCGGCTTCATGCACGTTCCGGTATGGCTGACATGGCGTTTTTGTGTGCAAGGGCTCTTCATCGCGGTGCCTCTGACGATGCGAGTGCACCCGCGGTTGCTGGCAGCGGACTCTCCCTTTGCTTAACGTAATGAATGCATTCGTGGTGACTTTTTGACAGTTACACGATGAAACGGCCGAACGAAACGCCCGCCACGGCACACTTCACACATGACGGAAGAGAGCACAGACGCTGGCGCCGAGGCGTACCAAGCGTACCGAGAAAAGTCGAATGCGACGATTGCAGCCCCTAATGGACCTCTCTTGCGTGTGGTATGTATCGCATCTTGCGTCGTCACAGTACTGTCGTTGTCGAGTGCCTTCTGTGGCAGTTGTCATGCTGATGTGTCTGCTGACGTGTCCACGATTTCCAACCCGATGGCGACAGATGCAGTCCAATCCTTGCATAGATTCGACCGCCCAACGGCCAAGAGATAGACTCCAAACGCACCGACTTGATTGTGACCGCCGAGGAGCTGCTCAGTCACGACATGGACGAGCTCAAAGAGGCCACCCACGTTCGCAACGTCGAAATCCAAAAGCACTTTGTACGTACAAGTGCATCCAGTCCACCCTTGACCGGGCGAGACACTCCAGGACGCCATCAACGAGCGTAGTCGGCACTTCGAAGAAAAACTAAGTGCCGAGATGAAAGCTCGCGACGAATCCATCGCGGCTCTCCGCGCAGGGTTCACAGACGCGTTTGAGAGTGCGTTTGCCGCGATGGCGGTCAAGGCGTCGGATGCATTCCACGTCCGGCTCGACGAGACAATCCTGGCCCAAGAAATGCGAGAGGACAACGTGCAGGTCCAATTCAACGAATTCATCAACGTGACAATTCCCAGCATTATCGAGGCGCTCCAAGGGACGATCACGAGGCGGCTGGACAAGTCCCACGAGACCTTTGACATTGATAACACCAAGTTGCTCAAACGGGAGAAGAAAATGACGAACCAAGTCGAATCCCATGAGCGGAAAACGGCGCAGGCGTTTGTGGACGAGAAGGAGCGGCGGTCGACGACGTTTGTGGCGTTGCAGGAAGAGATGCACACCACCATGCGCACCGACGACCGACAGGTAAGGCGACCCCACAATGGGAGTATCAGCATCAAGGGGAAGGACTCGACTTTGTGGGAGGCTCTAGTGGCGCGCGTGAGCTGTTGGAGAGCTGTCCACCGCTGTGGCCTCCCACCATGCCTGTTCATTTCGCAGTCACATCGATTCCCTCACTCTTCGGCTAATGTGAGGGCGTATGGTTGCTTGTGCTAGGCTGAGAAGAAGCAGAGCGGCATGATTGAGACGATTGTGGCGCTGACGAGTCAGTATGATGAAGTGCGACGGGTGAGGGAAGCGGAGGACGCCGAGCTGCTCGAGAAAGTGTCAAGTGCGATGGAGCGGCTGCACACGAGCATCTTGAGCTCGTTCGGAGAAGAAAAGGAGGGCGTCGGCGACACGTGAGGTTTACAAATGGAGACTCTGGCATCGATTCCACATCATCTTTTTATTCTGCGTCCAGACGAATACAAAGGCGACGCTTCCTGCTACTGCGGCCACGACGACGTCGGTAGACAAACTACCTACGCCGTTCTGTCGCTGCACCCAACGGTAGATCGCTCTTGTGTTCACTCGAACAACCCAGACAGATTCAAAGTGATGACCGCTTAGTTGGTGGCAGCCTTCTTGGAGACAGCCTTGCCACCTAGATCGAGGGATGAGGTGGCCCTGCCCGCCGTAACGGCATCTAAGGGTACCTTCACGGAAACCGTTCTTGAACTTGCGGGGGACGGTCTTCAAGTAACGCATGCGACCGGTACCAGTGGTGCGGCGGCGGAGAGCCTTCACAGACCAGTTGTACTTGCGCATCTTAGCGGCGGGGTAACCACACGAGCCGCACGTGGACTTTTGGATGTGGTAAGAAGACTTGCCACAGCGACGGCAGATCGTGTGGGTCTTGTTGTGGCGCTTACCGTAACTGGAGGTACCTTTGGTCTACAAGCACGACACACAAGACGGGATGAGCGTTCGGGTATTCGTTGAGCCTGTTATGCCTTCCAGTCGAATCCGTCGTATCGTGCGTTCGCATGCAGGTACGATCATGAACTTCACATCCACGCGAAGCCAACATGACGCCCGTGCGTACTGCGGCACGCAGACCCGGCACTCTGTCGACTCCACTTTCCCAGCACACCTCGGTCGCATCAACGTACCATTTTCAGAAGATGGGTTGGGAATCCGAGTGAGTAAAGTGGTCGGGAATTCGCCCACGAGGTTTCCACCAGTCAAAATGGCCATCGTCTCGGCTCCCTACACACCAGTCAACGGAATCGTCCAATCAATGACGAAACTCTCAAACTTTATAATGACACCTTGGAAAAGTGGCCAATCAACTCGGGTGGAAACGTTGGAATTATATCCAATCCAAATCGACGGATACCTGCGACAATGCATCTCCTGTGAAAATACGATAACCGTGTTGTATTGTAACCCCGTCTGTATTGAATTCTGGAGACGATGTTGGTGCCGCCGTTGCCCGCCGACGTCGACTGGGAAGGGCTGTCATCCCTCGCCACGGCCCCCTCTGCATTGCATGCACTTTTGCGCAACTCCAGTGTGGTGCTGGACGTACCTGTGTCGGTAATGGGCCAACCACCGTTGTTGTTTGCAGCGTCCATGTACGACGAAGACATGGCGATCCTGGTGTGTTGATTCTGCAACACATGCGCAGGGAACGCAGACTCATGTACGCTACGTCTAGATCTTGTCACAGAGACAGCGCCTCCATGTTGACGTCAACGCCGTGGATAACCATGGGTTCACGGCGCTGCACTATGCTGCAGACGCCGACGCAGTCGACTTGGTACGCGCGTTGTTGCAATGCGCTGACATTGACTTGCATGCCACGTCAGAAGATTTATCAGTACTAGGACACGTCGAAAGTGGAGGGCGAACCCCATTGCATCTTGCTGTCATTCGTGGGAACCTCGCTATCGTTCAGATGCTTGTCGACCATGACCCAACTGTCCTGGTGGATCTCGATTGGGACGAGAACTCTGCTGCACATCTCGCCCAGTTGCACGGTCGCTCGTCGATTGAACAATTTCTTTGGGTATGAAGGCGCCCTGTCACTGCCCTTCTCTCCGATCCCATGCTGACATGGCGTAGACTCGATGCTCGAACAAGGCACAGTGGCCGTCGTTGTCGACAGTAGGTCTCGATGAGCTCAGACGTACGCAACAAACTGCTGCCGCTGCCCGATACACTGCGAGCCTATCGGTATGTCACCGGTGCTGAATCTCCCCAGGTCATAGCTCAATTGCCGCAGGTTCCACCGACCTTGGACAGAGTTCACGTGCTTCGGAACATCTTGACCCCGGACGAATGCAATTTTGTCGTTCATGCGTTGACAGCACACACGGATCGCGTCGGGTGGCAGACTAAGCGGCACACGGCGTATCCAACGACGGACTTGCCCAGTTACTCCCTCCCCCATATTGACGTGTGGATGCAAGCAAAGTTGCGGTATTGTTGTGCAGAGTTCAAGACAGACCTTCTCACATGCACCATCGCGTCACGTTTAGCAACCGACTGTTTCCTGCGATCCAAGCAGCATACGGCTTGCCACCGACGGCGTTGCTATCGTTTCGGGATCTGTTTTACGTCAAGTACGAAAAGGTCGAGGCATCTGCCACGGTTCAGAACTCGTTGGGGCTGCATTGCGATGGCTCGATCTTGTCATTTAACGTGCTGCTGAACCGCCGGGACGCGTTTGTGGGTGGCGGAACCTACTTTGCCGCTACCAACTCGACAGTAAGATGCATTCTCGAACGAGTTGTCGGCGGAAAATCACCGTGCCATGGTTCAGGTGCACATTGAACAAGGGGACGCTGCAGTCCACAGTGGCCGAGTCGTGCATGGAGCAGCCCCAGTGGAAGCTGGGAAGCGGCTTATCCTCGTGGCATTTCTCAACGTCCGTCAACGTCGAAAGAAGGAATAGTGGACCATCGCGCGTCCTGTCAAGCTTTGGCCAAGACATGGATGGGGCTGGCAGTTTGTAGGCACGGGGACTTGCTGTGAAGCATACCTTTCGCCTGCCCGCATCCCCTGCCCCAATGCATCGGCTGTAGCCTACTCTTCATGCTTTGGTCAAGCAAATTCAACCCCCCGTTGTTCTTGTGGCATACTTGTCCTGGAATTTCGCACTGAGCCCATGACGCCAACATCTCGATTGATCGCGACTTTTCAAGATGTTACACGTGGCCATGCACCTCGCCAGGGCTACGCTGCCCACACGAATGTTAAGCTGGCCATGGCTCGGTCGAATCGATGTCGATTTGGCATCCGCCTCAACGTGCTGTCGTGGGTCGGCATCATCATTGTGTAGTGTCGTGCACAAACAGGAGGGCGTGTGTTCCATCGCGGCCACTTGCTCGGTGCACGAGGAGGTACAGCGTCAGCAACGCAAACGCCAGCACCAGCAACGACAAGTTGTAACCCACAGGGAGGCCCCTTTCGACTTGCATGGACAAGTACTCGCCGAGCGCAGCTTCGTACACCACGCGGCGGTCCGATTCCATTTTCAAGTGGGCGCCGAAGACCCAATGCACCGGTCGGTCTGCCAGATCGTCGTCAATACAAGGGAAAGCCAAACACACGATAAAACGTGCGCAAGATGTCTCGAATCGTAGTATCGTACCGTGGATGGACTGGACGTAGAGTATGCGTCGTTCGGCATCGGTTAGCCCCAGTTGCTTGAGGAGGACGGCAATGTAGCACAGGTTCAGGCACGTCCAAGGAGCCGACGCCTTTGCTGCTGCAGAACTGGCTTCGTCATGCTTGGTAGGATCGAGCAATGCGGTCGACACAACTTGAAACGACAGGCCACAAACGGCGTTTGCAGCCTACGTGAAAGCCAAGTGAGCTCCAGTCCAACCAAACGGATTGTGAAGCGGCGCAGGAAAGGTCTCGCGGTGCACCTTCTCCAGTTCGTAGCGAGAAGGAGTGGGAAGATCCAACTGGAGGGACGGATGGGTCGCTGCGACCACCGTGTTGGCCAGCGAGGCCATCTGAAACCAGTCGTGAACAGCGTAGAACGTGCCAGTGGCATGAGGTTGCTCCTGCATTTGGTCAAATGTGAGTGCGCCACGTCGTCATACGATGCAAAGTACGTAGGAAAGGAGCACGCAATGCTCGCCTTTGGTGCAGTTTTCGTTTCCCGTGGCCACGATCGATTCGATGAGCGCCATGCATGCAGGTCCGTCTCCAGCTACGACGGTCGGCGAGCCCTCGCTCGTCTGAGAAACGAATGGCGCAGGGGAGCCCGCAAACAGACATGGATTATGCGTTCGATTCGTGGCCTCCACGGCGTGTTGGACCTACGATCCCATCGCACCCGTTGAGCCTTTCATGGCACCCGCCAACTCTAATGCAAGATGCGCTCGGGACAGCTTTACTCACTTGATCATGGATAGCCGACGTGCCAGTGTTGGCAAACGTGTGGACGAAAAACTCCGACTGCTGCAATGGCGACAGGCGGTACGACTTTTTGCGAGCGCTGTGGCGCCACCGCTGTTCGATGTCCATGCTTATGCGAAAGCTCGACGGATCCTACGCGGGATAGCCTTGAGCTCGAGAGCCACACAAGGAGAAAAAAGGATGCACCACACCAGGTCCAGAACACCGTACACTTGGACGGACGTGGGCTGCATGTCCTTCCCTACACGCTTGTCGAGAAAGTTGGCGGCCACCATCAAAAAGTAGTTTTGCTCGTCTTCAGATAGCGTGCGTAGGTGAGAGCGTTCTAGAATAGTCCGTGCATGCGGGCAGCTGTCCAAGCGAAGGAGCGAGATGTCGTACCGAGGGGGGGAAGGCTGTTGACGGAGGCGTCAGCTGCATACGACGCAAAGATGGCATCGTAGATGTCTGATTGGCGCGCTTCGGAAAGCTCTCTCATTCCAGATGTGCCGATGATGTACAGAGGGCACTCTGGTCGAAGCCGCTCGTCCATGTGGCGTGCTGAGAGCTACTTGCAGGTCGCATGAAGCAAACGACGGTGGACGAAGTTGTTGTACCTCATGCAGGGCCTCCTTCAAATGCGAATATGCATCTTCTGGCGCCAAGGTGTGCAAGCCTCGTGAGATCATTGGCAAGGGACTGGACACGACGAAATCGTTCATATCGCCTTCGCTTGGAGTCACCACGAAGAAGACTATGGAGGCAGGACCTGCTTCAACCACAACGCGGCATTCCGAGCTCGGAGGCGGTGCAGTTGTCAGGGAGCTAACCGCGGCCACAACTTCATCGGAAAGGAGCAATGCCGCGAGCACGAGGCATCGCCACAGCCATATCTCCGTCAACGCTGAAGTCATGTTGCTCGTGTTGTTAATCGGTGCGAATTAGTGCGAAATTACCTAATTTCACTAAATTTCACCAGAACTTTCCTAATTTCATTGGATATCACATTATTCTTCAAATCGCCGCAAAACGTCCACGGAGGTTGGTCGTCGGTATGATGGAGCATGGATAGGGAGCACACCAAAAGCTACGTCGAATTGTGGTGATGTGCGGGCTGTGCACGATTGTACTCGCTCAGGTCTGCGCGGTAGTGGTCCAGGTTGTTGTTGAGCGAATCTGTGTAGAACTACAAGGCCCACGGGCTATCATTTCCAGGACTGTGGGCAAAGAGACTAGCACGCACCCGCATTTGAGGCACGAGCATGCCATACGATGTCCAGAGCGGCTGCAAGACGAAGCAGATGAAGTTGGACTGCACACTAAGCCGCGTGGCTTTGGACTCGAGGTTCTCCATGAACGGCGCGACAGGGAGGTGCATGTCCGCTTCTTCTCGCGCTTGATTCTGAAACTCGTCAAGCGCGCGATCGCCCCACTTGGTTGCGAGTTTGTAAGGCAGAGATTGCGCACTCAAGTCAGACGCGTGGACGATCAGCTCCATCACGAGCATGCTACGGACGCGCGCACATCGTCATCATCAAGACGAAAGAGAGGTTGATACTAGTCGAACCGATTCGACGGGTCTTGAAACTGGTGCCGCGACATGTTCTCGAGGGCTTTGCACTGCGTGAAGTGGTTCGCCATGTCGGTCGCCATGATGCAGCGGATGATCGTTCGGCGGATGGACCGGAACGCTTCGGAGGTCAACTTTTCCAGGATGTTGGTGGACGGCGTGTTCAAGATGAGGAATGTCACTCGGCAGTGATGGCGCTCAAGCACCGCGTCGTCATTATGCGTCAACGCGATCGAGCTCACGCACTTGACTTCAAAGTCGTTGTTGTTGCCGGGATGGTCCACATCTATGCCGATTCGTCATGCCACCTTTTGCCCTCGACATCGTTCAGCCAAACATGCCATGGACCGCCATGTACACCACCACACCATCGCGCCCCCGGCGACCTTTCAGTCACTTCCGTACACTCTATAGACTTCGTTGAAAGAGCTGGCAAATTGTCAAAAGCGTCGACACCAACAGAGGCGGTCAACTCGGCCCATGGGCCACATCATTCAAATACGACACAGACACGGAAACATCACAAGCGAACGAGGCAAACGACATGGAGTGGCAACAGCACATGGAGTCCGGCCTCACACTCGCACGAATGTCTCGAGCCCTTTCTGTGGGTCTGCTTGAGACCAGGGTCATCTGGGCAACATGCATCTCGTTTGCACGCCCAGTGGTAACGACTGCAAGGGCTTCTTTCGTACCGTGGCAAATAGCGGCAATCATGAGCGCAAAAATGTCCAAGCCGGTCAGGAGCTTGCGCATGTACACTTTGAGTTGGATGTGCGCGGCATGGAGGACTTGGAAGGCGTGATAAAAGTTGTGGTACGAATTGGCGCGGTAGTGCTGGGCCACCGACGCCACGAACGACTGCATCTTTTCTTGGGGAATCGCGTACGTTTCGACAAATCCGTACGCGCGGAAGATGGTCTGCACGCTCTGGATCACTTCCGTGAACGAAAACGACAAGATGTCGAGGTCCCACGAGTCGAGTTCAGGGCGCTGCGTCATCTTGACCTCATGGGCAAACACGTCGTCAGCAACGCGGCGGTCGCTGTCGAGCTTGTTGGTCATGATCCCGCTCGTGTTTCGGCTGTGCTTCTGGAGCAGCGACGAGATAATGCCTGCTTCCGTGACTTCGGTCGATCCCGACAGGTTGCGGTCACTCACAACCTAGATGACGATGCCGCTAAAATCGCCGTGGGCATGACGCACGAACCTTGAAGTAGCACACTTCGAGCGACATTTGTCCGAGAGCGTATTGGATTTCTTTGCAGTACCGCTGCATCGTGAGTTTGTCCTGCGAGTTGAACGAAATGACCTGGGACCCCTGCAGCTTGTTGATGCACATCGCGACCGCAACGACCTTGGGCTTGCTCTGGACGTGCTCTTCAAAGACTGGCATGCACAGAACGCTCGTTGTGCGGTACCCTGTCAGGTTGTCGTGCGTCGGGTCGAACAGCGAGTGTGTGTCTACTCAAAGCGTCGTCAAATGCTGCTGTGTCCACTCAACGGCGTACACGCGTCGCGGGTGCACACCGTGTCGCCGGTCGTTGCCACGAGGCCGCTAATGCCTTTGTAAATGGGCTGGCGAAGCGTGACTTGGTCGCCCAAGTTGCCGTTGTTGGACGTGATCCAGAGCTCGTTCTTGAGATGGTCGACGAGGAGAAATCCGAATCGATCGCAGTCCTACTCCGCCCATTTCATCTTGGCAACCAAGAGCGCGATGGCAAACAAATCGCTTCGACATACCATGATCGCTTTGCCATGCACCATGATCAAGTCCGTGAGGCTGTGAATGTCCGAGTGGTTTAGCACATAGTCGGACAGTTTGAGCCGCACGTCTGTGAGTCGCTTCGCAATGATGACTTCGTTGTGCAGATACGATTTGTGCAGCGAAATCCCCGCCGCCTAACACTCCATGAGCATGATCGTGTCATCAACTCGCATCGCGTCGTCCGCTTGAACCCGAACAAAAAAGGTAACAAGCACCCGACCTCGGCGATGTAGTTGAGGAAAAGCGTGTCTTCAACGGAAAAATCCGATCGATCGATCTTATTAACGGCCTGGACAACGGCCAAAATCGTGCCGTCGGGGTCTTTCACAGGCACGCACAAAAGTTTCTTGGTCGAGTGGCCCGTCCGCTCGTCCATCTCCTTGTCAAAGCATGGATGCTCCTCCACGTTGTTGGTCGTCACGGCTTGCCCTGGTCGAAGACTCACGTGAAAATCGCACTCCCTTCGTAGCACTTGAAAGCCTCACGCGACTCAAACCTCCAACCCCTCCAGGAAAATGCGTCATTCGAATGCACGACACACACGCACGCTGGAGCGTGCGAAAGATGCATCGAGAGATAGCACGGTACTGGCACGCACTCGACATTCAAAGCCATCCGATCCGCACGTAGAACCCACACAAGGTCGTCAAGTGGAGTCCCCACCTGTTCGCGCCACGAGGCCGGCAATGCCCTTGTCGATGGAGATGTACTGACCGCGCGCCGCGTCGTTGGCATGGGCGACAAAGAGATCGTTTTCGCCCTGGATTTTGACGAACAGACTCACGCGCTCACAGTGAAGGAGCTCGTAGGACACGTCCATGATCTTTGCGAGGACAGCAGCCGAGTTGCTCTCGACAGCAATGCTGCGGTTCAGCCGAAGAAGGATCTCAATGCGAGACTGGGCTGTTTGCCGCTCTCTCGACAGTCGCAAGTTCCACATCTAACGCAAGAAACGCCACAGGAAACAATCGTCGTCAACTGCCCAAGTGCCACGAGAGAGACACGTACCGCCGACCCTGACACGACACACAGATGCTCCAACCTGCAGAGAAGCAAACCCAACAAATCAGTCATCGCCGTCATGATTTATGGCGGTCTCGACGCACCGCTCTTTATCCAGTGCTGTAAAGACCTGGTTTTGCATGTATTCGTCCGAGTGCTGCCGCTGGGTCACAACTTGCAAGGCGCCTACACACAACCATTCGCGATTCACATGCAAACGCCACCAGAATCAACATTGCTGTCGACATTCTCGCTCAGCCAATGCGGCACAACACCAACGAGCGTACCCAAAATACTGCCATGGGCATTGCGAATGGGCATGCACAGCACCGAGTGTGGAACGAAATCCAAGTCGTCCATTTGCGATTCAAACATGCCCGTCGCCGTCGCCTGCAGCGCATCAAACACGGTGCCCGTCTACAATCATGTCATCGTCCAACATTGCGCTTGGGCCAACAAACCATCACGACATGACCAAACGTAGTCGTGTTGTCGACCGGCATCGTGCCGTCGTCTTGGAACCCACCATACTTGTTGTGGCGCTCCTCGCCGGCGGCGGCCAGGGTGAGAACCCCCATCGAGTACAGCATCATGGACGTGTTGCCGTCGTTCGTGAGGGCCAGTGAGTACATGCGCGCAGACACGAGATTCCGCGCTGCATTCAACGTTGACGACACAACTTCGCGGTGGGCCGTCTGGTGGGTGATAGCTCGGGTCGCTGCGATCAGCGTTTCCAGCTAGAATCGAGCGTGACTATCGCGCTTGAGTGACACACTCATGTGGACGTGCCTCGTTCGTTTTCCCACGCAGTTTGTAAATCTCTTCGTCCTTTTTCATGTGATCTGCGGACGACGGCGTCGCGTCGTCGCCTCCATTGCGCTTTGTTTTGAGGACCTGCAGCGTCAAATTCTTAAACTTGTGTGATGCGCTTGACGCAGGCGCTTTCGCAGAGGATTGCATCGCGACTTCCGTGCGCATTTGTTGATCTGCGAGTTGCCGCTCGAGCGCGAATATGCGGCCGCTCGCTTCGTCCAGTCGTTGCTGGAGCAGTCGTTTCTCGCTCATGAGGGACTTGGTGCCTTCGACTACATTCTGGAGAATGTGCTTTGGCACCATGAGGTGCAGTCCTTCCGTCGGGCTTGACATGACCAAGCACTTGTTGCCGGCGGATGCGGCGGCACACGAAGGGTCAATTGTTCGACTTGCGGTTACATGGTAATCGCCACCTGGTTCTTTTATACAGGAAACAACATACATTCTCTCGATGCCATGCAATTTTGGTGTGTTTTAAACTTCCCATATAAAAAAGAAACGCGTACAACCTGCATTCCATTTAAAACCACAAAGTACTAACCAAGTTCAATCTCTACACACATTTTGCTAGAGCGCGACGGAGGGCGACGCCCGTGGAGTGGTCGTGCTGCGGGGCAAAACGGCGCTGCTGCTCATGGACGGCGTTCCTTGTGACGAGGACGATGCAGAGGAAGGCATGGACATCGACTGCGACATCGCGTAGCGCGCGGCCGACATGGCGGCCATGCGATTCAACCCGTTTGCAGGGCTACGCCGTCCAGTCAATACAAAAGACACGAAACCAATCGCCCTACCTCATCGCAACTTCTTCCAGCGCATCGTACAGAGGCTGCGCTGCGACGGGTGGTCGCTCTAGACAATATCCATTCGAATCAAAAATGCCATGGGACGCGTTAAGTTCGCACCTCGACCCCCCAGCAGTTCGGCGGCGGTCACGTCTTTGCCGTAAAACTCACGGTTCACGTCGGGCCGAGCCATGATGACCGACCCTTCAAGCGAAATCCCAATGAAGAGCCCCTGCACGCCAACTATGAGCATTTCCTTGACAGGGGGTTTCCAACCAACGTGCCTTTGAATGCGAGTACGAGTAGCAGGGAGCAATGCCGCCAGGACCTAGCACCCTCGATGCTTATGTTTTTTCTAGTCTTTCGGATATGGTTTACCTGCTTCGACAGCTCCAGCCGCAACGCGACCGACTGGTCCAGCGGCGACACCGAGTTCAGCTCCAAGGTTGACCTGCCCTTGGGCACAAAATGTGTCGACTGCGGCTGCGAGAGTGCATTTCGTGACGAAGGCATGCCATCATACATGCATGTAACTGTTAAAACACATGACAAGTGTACCTCGGGTGTTGAGAATCATGACAAAGTCCGTGACTTCACCTCCAACTTGGGCGCCCCACCCAATGCCAGCGGTGGCAATAGCGGACGGTGCCGACCTGGATTCGAGTGATTTGACAGACAAAACACAACAGCATTCGTACCAGGAACCGTCAGGAAGCTTCGACAACACGAGGCCAGTGCCAAGGCGGCCCGTGACGACAAAGCCAACTTTAAGGACAGTGAGAAACTAGAGCTGCGTGAGATGCACTCGCAATGCAGGACAGCGGTGACATACAGCAATGCCTTGCGCATTCGTGAGCAGCGGGAGAGGAATCGACTGGTCCTTGATCACGCCTTCCAGCATGAAGTTTTTGATGCTGTACGCAGCTTTGCGCACTTCTTCGCGCAACGTGAACGAGTACGGACTGTGTCGAAGCACGAACGATGGTAAGAGCATGTATTGAGCCGCATTAGACAAGTCATGCGCCATCGTACCTGTTGAAGAAGCGCTTCGACCCCGTTTCATTGATGGAGTTAGGTTGCACCGCATTGCTCGCCGTCTCGCCTGCACATCAGGTCATGGGAATTTCAAAAGCTACGAGGGAGGAAGATCTAAAAAACTTACGCAATATGGCTTGGTCGGGTAGGAGAATATGGTGGCACGGCTTGCAAACGCGCTGGGGACTAAACGCGTTGACGGACAGGTACCTCTTGTTTGGAGATATCAAGATCTTATCCTCGTGGATCAAGCTTCGATGGGGAGTGCAGTCGTCACAGAACACTTGCCCTATGTTTCCTGTCATGACGATGCGTGGAGCGTGAATGTGCCTACCGCAATATCTATCGAGATTTGTACATACATGAGCATCGACAATTCAGGTATGGCTCTGATGGGACGGACCTGCAGTGGTGCTTTCTGCGCACCCAATCGAAGAGCAAACCACAAGACTTGCACAGTGACACTTCTGCGTCCGAGATCCATCGAATGGTCGCCGACGGCATTTTCTTTTCAAAGAGCTCCACCTCTGGTCCTGCCATCGTCGCTGCTGGCGCCACAGGTGCCTTGGACAAGTCTTCGCTTGCCATCATTACGTTGCAGAATCCCGTACTAATTCAGAACATGGAAAGTTAGCAGAATTGTACGACAAGGATACGAGCCATCTCATTCAAATAAAATGAAAAACTTACTTGATATTTATATAATGAATTTGTCCTTTGAAATAAAACCCCGCGTACGACAACGTGTTTGTAAAAGAAGTTAGTACGGTTTAGCTTGACTAAAATATGCAGTGAGTTCCAGTTGGAATTCGATATTCGACGTGATCTTCCACCGCTGCCGAGACGGAAAAAGCCCGGCGCCACCGCGCTGCGGTCATGCAGAAGCGCTGCATGGACATTCCAAGGGATGAATGGCGTCAAGATGTTAAATATCAGGTCTTTTTCAAAGGCATGACAAACCGGAACGGGATCTTGTACTCAGAGATGGTTCCAACTTCGTCCGCATCGTCGTCAAACCGTACGATCACATACAAGCACCCCTGCATGAACAACATGGCGTGCATGTGAGCAAAGCGCACAAAGTCAAGCGGATGAGCGTACCGGTGGATTGGGCACAATTACGACCGCAGGATAGAAGCTAGTCGTGCTGGGATACATCGCCATGACGCGTTCGTTGACTCGGAAGTTAATCCACTCATCGATTTGGTCTTCACGCGGCAGAGGTACTAGCCAGTCGCGAGGGACAACGTGGTGGCGCTTCCCCTCAGTCTCTTCGTCACCGGAATCTTCGTCTTCGACCTCGACCATCCTGTCATCGGCCTTCACGACTGATGCCAAGATCCACAATTCGTGGCCGCGAGCGACACGTGCAGCAACCTGCGACCCAACTTCAAGCGACACGGACGTACTCTGCGCGTCGGAGAGACTGTGTCGTTTGTTCTCTCGTTCTTTGAGTCGTCCACATTTCTGCTCCTTCTCGATGATGTCGATGCACGCAGTCAATTCGATACGCTGCTTGTGTAGTTCCATACAGCTTTTTTCCATCAGTTCCCGAAGGGTTGGAGCCCATCGAGCGCGGGTTGCTGCCATCTTGGCGTCTAGCGCAGCTTCATCGACGGCGCCTTCGATGCTGAGGAGTGCGAGGAACGACTTTTCTTTCTCCCTCAGCTTTGCATACACACGACGGATCTGACGGGCTAACGAGTCCATTGAATTGTCGATCAAGTGACTCCGAATGATCTCATTCAGCGCCGCATCTGCATCCACATTCGATGGAATCTCCATGTTGGTTCCCAAGAATTGCATGCGCCGTGGCACTCCTTTATCCGAAAAGGGGGATATCCGGATGTTTTTCAGTTCGATGTCCGAGCAGGCCATTCAGGTACATGGACCGCTCGGTCCGTGAAGGGCACGGCCAGCTCCACACTCTCGACTACCGTTGCGACGCAGAACTCAACGACAGGGAGAGATTAATCAGGTATTCATGGAACTGGAAGCAAGAACGACAAGAGCAACTCGGCCGCATCGACAACCTCCACGATGCCGTCGGATTCAGCTGTGTCGCGCATGGTGTGAACTGCAGCTCGAATGGTGCTGATAACTTGCAACGGAACGTCATCAAGTCCAAGGGCAAGTCGTGCACGGCAGATCTGGACCTGATGCATCAAGACGGGTATGTCTTCCTCTACCATGGGCACTGCTGCAAAACTATCGGCACATGACGCAAGAAACTCGATCCAAAACGTCGCAGGCAACGAATTCAATGCAACTGGCGCCGCTGTGCTGTCTTCCAACAAGATGCAGAGAGATTCAAGCGAAGAATCTCGCAATGCCAGCGCTCCGTCGGTCACGACCTCAAAGAAGGCTGGTGCAATCGAGTCCTACACATGATGTCGTTTGAACAATGTTGTTCCACCATCGAAAACGTACATCGAATGGCGCGATGCAGTAGAGGCGGGTGAGGGCGACTGCAGTCGCGCTGCGAACTCCAGATGAGATTGCCTGCACATCCAACAACGTTTTGGCTAGCACCGGCACATGTGGCTTCAGGTCGACGCCAGCACCGACGGCAATTTGGGAAACGCCTTCGACCATGCGCACTGCCAGGGTCTACACACGGAGTCACGAGAGAGTTGAAGTCACAGTGGGAATTTCCATAGACGGCACGTGTCAGCCACCATGATGTCGAATCAAGCCATCATTTATTTCACGCCATACTTTCGAGTATCGTTGGCTTTGACGCAGTCCCTTGGTCAACACTGTGACGACGTCGGCCACCTTGGACGCGTATCGGTCCACTTGGTCGACATTGTTGCGATCCACAGGTCGCAGGACCTTCAAAAAGTCGCCAAAGATGAGTGGATCGGCCACTTTTACGGCCACGGTGTGGAGAAATGAAAATTCCGTCTCCAAGGACCAAAAGTCTGTGCCCATCACGTGCATGAGTGCCACGTAGCACTACTTGAGCGATGAGTTGGGCTTGCATCAAGATGAAAAACGACTCATGTACCTCGATTCCGGAGTCACGGATGTCCGCGATGATTGCTTTGAAGCCGCGAAGGCTTTTGTCTTTCGCAACGTCCTATGTGAATGCACTTTCAACACACCATGCCCTGTACAAAGCCAAATTGTACCCCAATGAATGCAAAAACGTCTTGGAGCACTGGCACGACCTTCATAAACGGAGCCGCGACGTCGTTTATTTCACGTTTGGGCTGGAACTGCATGTGGCGCATGAGCAGATCTCGCAACGATTCGACGGCTGATGACATGTGCTCGAGCTTGTCGATGGTACTCCCCTCACTTGTAGCAGCTTCGCCGAGCCTAAACACTCGATGGAATACGAATTGACATCACTCACGTTTCGAAGCACGAACATGGTAAGGATGTGCAGAAAGTAGGCGACAAAGCAGTCTGTCGAGGCTTCGCACGGCAGATCGTAGGAAGCCGCGGCGTACAACGACGGCAGCACACACAGCATGGACTTCATGGCGGCAGAAGACGTGTAGAAGCGATGCCACTCGTCTTTCGACATGACATGTAGTGGAAGTAGCGGGGATGCTTCGACTGGCAGCAACGGAGTGGCGAGGAGAGATCGCGCGGAAGGAAGTGGGGGCAGGATAGTGTCCAGAAGCACCGAAAGAAACGATGTGAATTCGAGAATGTCGTCCTTGTTCTGCTTGGTGGGGCATCCACAAAATTTTCTACAGTCAGTGAAGAAAAACAGTTGTCTCTCAATCCTGGCAACGCCAAGCGTACGTTGAGTAAAGACGAAGGAATCGGGGCACGATCTAATGCGTCATGGATTGAGATGAATGGCCAATACACACAACGACACACCGGCATCAACAGCGGGACGGACGCAGCGTGAGCTTGCACGAGAACGTTCAAGTGCTCGCAAGTCGGCCGGAACAACAATTGCATGCACGTCGAGACGCTTGCATCGTCCGTGGAGAGCATGATGTCGAGGGCAGTGGAGATCCAATCAATGACTTCGGCGTGACGCTGAACAACGTCGGCAAAACTCTCCAGCAATCGTGTGCAGCCTCGCAACGCCACCATCTATACGACTCCAGTGAGTCACCCGAGGCTTGCTGTGGACGGAGTAACCTTGAGTCCCACGAACGGTTTGGTCCACTTCGGAACCTCGAGGACATGAAGAAAGATGGATTCGAACTCGGCAATGTATGCAGCACAAGTCGGTGCTTCAGTCACATATCGAACAGTCTACAACGTCCTCGTCGATGCATGATCACAGTCTGTCGAAACGACCCACCATTCCAGCTGCAGACAGCAACGTGCCAATCGATTCTTCACTCCAATCAACGCTGTCGACCGGGATGGCAACGTGAAGGCGGAGTTCAGTTAGCACCCTCTCGATCCACACGACGGTGCTTCCTTTGCCCACAGACGTGCCATGCACCTGCTCCTTGACAACATCTGCCCACAAGCATCCTTGCTTCATGCATGGAATCTATCTAGAAGGAACTGACGGACCTGCGATGTTCTTCCCGCGGAGCTTCCCTTCCTGCAAGATGTCCATTTGTTGCGCGGTTTGTTTGGTCCAATTATGCCGACGTCGACGGCATATCCGGAGTGTTTCCGGATAATTTTAGTCTACTAGCAAACTGGTGTCGATGCTCTGCCTTCGTGGCGGCGCCAGTGCTGCGGCCGTTGTCCTGGCGAGCGACTACTTGATCCGCGTGGTTACGCAGTTCCAAGACGGCATCTTTGAATGCCTGAGGCTGGCCTTCTACCGCAACAAGCACTCTCCCGCGTCCTCGAACTTCATTGAGCCCAGCCTAGGTATCGTTCGGCATGCGAGGCACATTGCGCTGGACCTCGTCCAAACTGGGGATATTCCACTGCTAATAGCGCTCTTGCAATGCCACGTGGATGATGTCACACGAACATTTGCTGATCACTGGAAACTCATCGACTTTGCCGCGCTGAATGGACATTTGGAAGTAGTCGAGTTCCTTCATTCGACGGGCTCGTGTGCACGTTTCACGCGATGGCCTTTGCAGCTCAGCAAGGCCATCTCCCGATAGTTGAGTTTTTGCACACCCATCGGTCGGAAGGGTGCTCTCGCCGGGCCATCTCGCTGTCGTCGAATTCTTGCACACCCACCGATGCGAAGGATGCCGTGCCTTGGCCATGGACCGCGCGGCTGCAAATGGCCATTTGAACGTGGTGAGGTTTTTTCACCAGAGCCACTCAGAGGGCTGTACGACACTCGCAATGGACGAAGCCGCGGCTCACGGCCACCTTGACGTCGTCCAGTTTCTGCATGAGAATCGTACTTAGGGGTGCACGGCTTGGGCTGTCGCGGCGCATGGCCATTTGCGAGTCATTCAATATTTGCTGCAAAATCGCGACGAAGGAGGCATGGCTGGAACCATCGACAAGGCTGCGTCCAAGGGCCATTTGGACGTTGTCAAGTATTTACACGCGCATGCTATCGAAAGTTGTACACACCGTGCGATGGACGGCGCTGCCGAAGGCGGGCATTTGCAGGTACAACACGCTGTGTCCTGCCGTTCCCGATACGTGGCATCCCATAGGTGGTGGAGTTTTTGCACTGGCATCGGCGAGAAGGGTGCTCGTATCATGCGATGAATCTCGCGGCCAAGAATGGATTTTTTAATATCGTTCGGTTCTTGCACGACCACCGCCACGAAGGTATATTGCAATAGATTGTCCGTTCGTTTCCTCATCGTGCGGTCGTCAGGGTGCACGACCGCTGCCGTCGACAACGCCGCCCGAAATGGCCACTTCGAAATTGTCAAGTTTTTGCTCACATTTCGTACTGAGGGCCACAGCCCAGATGCCGTGCGCGCGGCCGCGCTCGCGGGTCATGTCGAGTCGTCAACTACCTCCACGCCAAAATGATCGTCGGATACGAAGAGCGAGATTCAGGGCTGGCGTCGCTAGCCGTCCCTCGGATACGCGGTCGATTGCTGTAAAGTTTTGACTTGGCATGTGATATCCCATGCACCAAGACATATCGACGTAATCTTCACATGGCATCGTCGAGCTCACGGCGATAGTGCCCGCCGTCCTGGTTGGCTCGACATGCTCGAGGTCTCAATGACTAATCTGCCCCGCCGTTGCTGAGATGCAAGGGCCGTCGCGTAATCAAGATGGCTTGGTGAGCACTGCGCCCGCATGCCGAATCTACTTCCCGATCTCTTAACCTCTTGCACAATGATACAAAGAGGTGAACACAAACCGGGGAGCCTCATGCACATGCTCATGCTCTGTCGCGCAGCACATCCACTTTCGTAACTCGATCGCGAGCGGTCGAAGCCCTGCAACGCTCTGGAAGGTCGCCGAACTACCCAAAAATTTCGGCGCTGTGCTCGCTGTGATTATTGCCTCGATTCGACGTGCAATCAACATGAAACTCCTGCCGCATGAAACCACCGTAAGACTTGGAGTTTGTATAGCCAAACTTTCGAAATGGACAGACCAGTTGCCAACCCGATGGGTCGACAACTTCGACGACGACGCCTGGCCATTCCCCCATTTTCCACCGCCCGAGTTCGATGGCGGCTGAAGTTGCCGCAGCTCACAACGGAGAGCTGGAGATCCCAGTGGATAACGATGCCGCGTACCAGGCGGTGAAAACACCAGCTGCCGGGAAACCAGTCGCAGGTACCGACAACCAAGTCCCCAAGAAATTGGCGCCGCTATCCAAGTTGTTTCAGTACGCCGATGCGACCGACGTCGCGCTCATTCTTGTCGGGACGATCTGTGCAGCTGGCGCTGGGTTTTCGCAACCGCTCCAAATTCTGCTTTTCGGCAACATTTTGAATTCGTTCAACCCGCCACCAAGCAACGTCGTTCTCACGCAAGCCGAGCTGGATGTGCTGAATGCGCAAATGTCCAAGGGGATCAACGACATTGCGCTCAAGTTTGTCTGGGTCGGCCTCGGGGTCATGGTATGTGGCTTTGGCCAGGTCGCGTGCTGGTCCATCACGGCGAGTCGCCAAGGCAAGCGCATCAAACAAGAGTACATCCAAGCGATCTTGCGGCAGGAAATTGGATGGTTTGACGTGAACAACCCCATGGAGCTTGCGACCAAGGTGGCAGACACAACACTGATCATCCAGGACGGCATCGGGCGCAAAGTCGGCGACGGGATCAACTTTATGTCGATGGGAATTGGCGGAATTACCATTGGCGTCATCAAAGGGTGGAAGCTCGCGCTAGCTCTCTTGGGATTCACGCCCCTCATTGCGCTAACGGCGTTTCTCATGGTCAAAACGCTGTCAACGGCTGTCCAGGCGTCGGTGACAGCGTATGGGGCGGCTGGTGGAGTCGCCGAGGAGTCCCTCTCAAACATTCGCACCGTCCAAATGTTCAACCTGATGGCGGCATTTACTCAAAAGTACAACACAGCGCTGGTTGCGACGGAGAAGGCCGGGATCAAGAAGGGTCTTGCCGTCGGAGTCGGCACAGGCTCGATGTTCGGCATGATCTTTATGACGTATGCGTTTGGGATGTGGTACGGCGCCGTCCAAGTCGCGACCGACCAGCTCACGCTGCCCAAGTGCACGGAAAACTGCTACGACGGCGGGCGCGTGCTGACGGTGTTTTTCACAATCATCATGAGTGCCATGGCGCTGGGGCAAGCGGGGCCAAGTATACAAGCCGTCTTTTCGGCCCGTGCCGCCGCCGCCATCGTGTTTGAAATGATTGAGCGGCCGTCGTTAGTCGATGCAACGTCTTCGCACGGAACGACGTTGTCGGCTGTTGACGGCGACATCCAACTCGACCAGATTGAGTTTCATTACCCCGCGCGACCCGAGGTTCAAGTGTGCAAGGGGTATTCCCTCCACATCAAGGCGGGCGAAAAGGTCGCGTTGGTCGGTCCGAGCGGGAGCGGCAAGTCGACGATTGTGTCGCTCTTGGAGCGGTACTATGACCCGCTCCAAGGCGTCGTGAAGCTAGATGGCCACGACCTCCGATCTTTCAACGTCAAGTGGCTGCGAGCCCAAGTCGGGCTCGTGGGGCAGGAGCCGTCGTTGTTTTCGTGCTCGATAGCTGACAACATTCGATATGGCAAACCTGATGCGACCCTCGAAGATGTGTATGCGGCGGCCAAGCAAGCCAACGCGTACGACTTCATCTCGGCGTTCCCGCTAGGCTTTGACACCCAAGTCGGCGAGCGTGGCGCACAGCTGTCGGGGGGACAGGTGCGCTCCAGTCGCTCTCTCTTGTTGCTGGGGGCGTTGGGACTGACAAGGGTGTTTTTGCTTGGCTAGAAACAACGTATTGCGATTGCGCGAGCCATCATCAAGAACCCGGCCGTCCTCCTCCTCGACGAAGCCACGAGCGCGCTCGACACTGAAAGCGAACGCATTGTGCAAGCGTCGCTCGACGCCCTCCTTGCGACTCGCAAGCGCACGACGATTATCATTGCCCATCGCCTGTCGACCATTCGCGACGCCGATCGCATTGTCGTGCTCAACAAAGGCAGCGTTGTTGAAGAAGGCAGCCACGACGACCTCATGAGCCGCCCCGATAGTCAGTATAAAGCCTTGGTCGAAGCACAGCAGCGGCCTGCGCCGTCCAGCCCGTCGAAAATCACCGCCTTCACGAATTTTGAAGATGTCCAGGAAACCGGTGGGGCAGATACAGCTACACCACGTCAGGATGGGGCTGGAGGAGCGCCGGAGGGCGACGGGGCTGTGGCCGGCGATGCTGCGACGGAAGCCGCGCAGGTGCGAACGATCCCGATGAGTCGCATTTGGAAGCTCAACGCCCCAGAGAAATGGTACATCGTCTTGGGCTCCGTGGGGGCACTTGTCAACGGAGCAGTGTTTCCTGTGTGGGGCCTCTTGCTCACCAATGTGACGGTGCTGTTTTTCAACTACTCGCTCACGGCGGACGGGATGAAGGCGGAAGCGGTCAAGTGGTCGATGGGGTTTATCGGACTCGGGGTCGCGTTTGCGCTGGCCGTGTCGGCGCAGTACTATGGGTTTTCCGTTGCTTCGGAGCGGCTGACGCGGCGTCTCCGTGAAATGGGGTTCCAAGCCATGCTCCATCAAGACGTCGGTTGGTTTGACAAGCAGTCTTCCGGCGCCCTGACCACGATGCTGGCCACGGACTCTGCCATTATTCAAGCCATCACGGCCGAGACAATGAACCGCGGGATTGTCAACTTAGCGACGCTCTCGGTCGCGTTTTCGATCGGGTTTTACTACAGCTGGCAAATGACGCTGGCCATGATTGGCGTGTTTCCGATCATGGGCGCGGCCTCGTACATCCAAATGCAAATGATGTCTGGGCACAACAAGAAGCTCAATGACGGCGACATCAAGGCGGGCGCGTTGCTGTCGGAGGCGATCAACTCGATCCGCACTGTCGCGTCGTTCACGCTCGAGTCGCAAGTGCACTCGCAGTACGTGGGGCACCTCGATCTGTCGGCGACCAAGGATGTGAAGACGGGGCTGGCCGGCGGCACGGGGTTTGGTGTGAGCCAAGGCGTTATGTTTTTCGCCATTGCGTTTTTGTTTTGGTTTGGCGGGTGGCTGATTGTCCACAACCTGGTCGACTTTAAGGGAATGTTCCTCGTCCTCATGGCGATCATGCTGAGTACGTTTGGCGTCGGCCTCGCCGCCCAAAACATGACGGACAGCGTCAAGGCCAAGGAGGCTGCGACTCGCCTCTTTGACACGATCGACCGTACGCCCCCCATCGATTGCGCCAAGACGGATGGGAATACGTTGCCTGAAGTGCGAGGGGACCTCGAGTTTGTGCAGCTGAAGTTTGCTTACCCCAGTCGCCCCCACGCGATCATCTATGACGGCTATTCACTCAAAGTGCCAAGCGGGTCGACGGTCGCCCTGGTCGGTGCGAGTGGGTGTGGCAAGAGCACAGCCATTTCCCTCTTGGAGCGATTCTACGACCCCATCGAGGGCCGCGTGCTCCTCGATGGCGTCGACATTCGCACACTGAACTTGCAATGGCTGCGCCAACACATCTCACTGGTCGGTCAAGAACCCGTTTTGTTTGCTGGCACCATCGCAGACAACATTGCGTCGGGCAAAGTCGGGTCGACTCTCGCCGATGTCCAAGACGCGGCTCGAAAGGCGAATGCGCACGACTTTATCATGCAATTTCCAGACAACTACAACACCCAAGTCGGCGATCGCGGGATTCAAGTGTCTGGTGGCCAAAAGCAGCGGATTGCGATTGCCCGCGCCATCCTGCGCGATCCAGCTGTTCTCCTCTTGGACGAAGCCACGAGTGCCCTCGACAACGAAAGCGAGCGCATCGTGCAAGCGAGCTTGGACGCGCTGCTGCAGCTCAAACGACGCACGACCATTATTGTCGCCCATCGACTGTCTACAATTCGGAATGCAGACATTATCGCAGTCACGGCAGACGGCAAGATTGCCGAGCAAGGGACACATGACGAGCTCATGGCTATTCCCAATGGGAAATACGTTAGCTTGGTCCAGCGACAGGTTACCGCCCACTAGAAAGCGTGTTGTCGAATGAAATTTCAAAATCCATCGTCGTTCGTGCGTGCATCAGTCTAAAACCCGCACGTTCTCCAAGGTGTCCAGAGCCGTCGTCAATAATGGCGAATGTGGTGCACGACGCAGCGCTGCCTCGAATACGGATTCGACAGGCAGAGGTTGTGGACAACCCAAGGGAACTGTCCCCCGCCATTGCCATTGGGCACTTTGAGCTGCCCCTCGATGTACGCGGTGGATTCGTGATCACCTTCTCGAACGATTTGCTCAGCACCGCTCTATTCCTTGACGACGTGCGATGACGACGTGTGCACGATCAACGCGATAAGGGGCCACATTTTTCTTTGGAAAGTTTGGTTGTGGTGTTGTTGTTGGGTTGTCGATCGCAAGCAGGAGCCAATGACATGGCTTGATTTCCTGAAAATATTCTTTCTATCCAATCAAATCCCGAATATGACTCCACAAGAGGGAATGTATTCCACTCATTGGGCCTTTTCAGCCAATCACATACCGCCGATTGCGCATTGTAATGTCGGCCGTCGTCGTTCATCGCGACGTGGACGACTTCGCACCTCTGTGCGATTGTTCAATTTGATCATGAAGGCTTCGTTTGCCGCCGCCGTGTTGGCTGTTGCCGTCTGCCTCCTCTCGGGTGCACCCCAAGTATCGGCTGGTGTGTCCCTCCGTGGCGATAGCCACGCTGACGCTGCGAGTCAAGTCGCAGCGTTCGAGCGCCATTTGGCCGTGCAAAACGCGATGAACACGAAGGCCCCCGTGACGAACAAGCCGAAGAAGACCAAGAAGCCTAAGAAAACCAAGAAGCCCAAGACGAAAAAGCCGAAGAAAACCAAGAAGCCCAAGACGAAAAAGCCGAAGAAGACCAAGAAACCTACGGCGAAGAAGTCCACGACAGCCAAGCCTGCGTCGAAAACCAAAAAGGACAACAAAAAGAGTGCAGGCGCCAAACCTGCCCCTGCGACGAACCCTACGTCGACACCCGCTGGTACTCCTCTCCCTACAACTGACTTGTCCAAGTCGGCCAAGAAGGATGAAGTCAAGCCGACGAAGAACGGTGCTTCCACCTCGACCTTGGCCGTCTTCTCGACCGCAACTGTCGTTGCCCTCACAATCTCGTCGCTGCTTTAATCCTATCCTCTCCTTTGTACTCTGCCCAGCATGTTGTCGCCACGAACGCATTCAATAGCGAGTGCCCCACGCAGAGACGAACATCGTGACCATCCATCTCGTGCGTGGATTCCGCAGCGTCGTTCGGCTCCTCCAGCACTCTTCACCATGTCCAGATCTTTTCCTGTCAATTCTCTTTTCAATCAAGCTGTCGACCAATCAAAACGAACGAATCTTTTTTCGTATCTGTCGGTGGCGCATCCTGTCCGCCCATCGATGGAACGTTGCGGCCAGCGCAACCCTCCGCCACACGACGACTTCGATAGCCACACCTCGCGCTGATTTCTGAAGGGATATTTCCCTCGCCATGACATGGCAGTGTGTTGTGGAGCGTGCATTATACACACACTGCATGCCAACGCATGCTTTCCAAGGTTTCGCGGTGGTGGGCATATTAACTTGAATAACTTGATTTAGAGAAAGGTACTCGCGGGTTTCGACGGGTCGTCAGGTTGCCGCTTGGTCGGGGGGCTCAGCCGAATGTCGCTGCCTTCATCGAGGGCACAATCCGGGGACGCGTCTCCACCATCCACTTTGAGCTTGCGGTAGCCACAATAGCGTCGACGCAGTACGACACAAGTCATGAGCAGAACGACCGCGGCGGTCGCCCCCACGATTGCTGCAACAATCGCCAGGTAGTTTTTGTTGCGCACCACAGTGTCAAGAAGCGTCAGTGTCTTGGCCTGATAGTGCACATATCGCAGGGGCTGGAGGTCGAACCTTTTCTTTTGCCGTGGCGTTTCGCAATATCCAACGTTGTTTCGCACAGCTAGCCAGTTGCTGAGCTCGCTCCATGTCTCCAAGTGCGCGCAATCGGTAAGCTGGTACGGCTGCGCTTCATTCACGCCATGCTGCTCCAGGTTGAGAATGAACTTGCCGCCAACTTCCTTGACTCCCATCAGATAGCAGTCAACGTTGACGACGACGTGGAAACTGCGCAAGTGCAGCTTCTTCAAGTGCTGCTTCTTCGAGTGCTTGAGCGGATCCGTGGTAGTTTCGTTGTGAGCTTCAATCGAGTCGTAGTACAAAATCAACTTGTCGCAAATGGACGTCGAGTTGTACAGGGCAAATGCTTGTTGTACTGCTTCTTGCACTGCTGAAGGTGCCTTGGAAGAGTCGATCGAGGTCCAGACCACAGCCTTTGGCACTGGGGCGGTAGTTGTGGATACGGCATTTGGGTGGATGGTGGTAACTGATGTGTCCTTTTGAGGTTTTTCCGGGTCGCGGTTATCCTTGTCATCGTCATTGTTAGATTCATCGTGATGTAATGTAGTCTTGGGCGATGCTGTCGTTGTTGGAGCTACCGTTGTAGCTTCCTCATCGATGAGGTCTTCAATTGATACGTCATCTCCATCGTCTGTGTCATCTTCAGGACATGGATCAAACTCGCAGTTGTTCAATGGGTTCGGGTGCACCTTCGTCCGGCCATCGGCGCATGTGTGCACAACCTTTTTGCACGTGACGACCTCGTCATCGATATCGTCCCCGTCATCGTCGTTGTCATCGTCCCCATCATCATCATCACCATTGTCTTCACTTTCGTCATCACTGCCATCTTCTTCTTCCAAGTCCTCAGGACATAGATCGAACTCACAATCGTTGAACGGATTCGGGTACACCTGTGTGATCCCATCGGCACAGACGTACACAAGGTCCTTGCACTTCAGCTTTTTCATTCCCACGAGGGGAGACGCATGTCCTCCCGTGGAAGACTCGTCCATGAAGAGAAACATTGCTACCGTGAGCGCACTCACGGCCTTGGACATGTGCATGGTGGTGATCGGCGTCCGCGGTCCAGGGAAAGGGCGAGAGTGCGCACGTTGATCGCTCTGGGAAGTTCCTCGCTGGCTGTAGCGATGAATACCTCTTTTATTGATAAAATTGACAAAACGTATTATGGTACTTGACTAAGTATTAGGCAAATAGTATTTCATATTCCTATATAAACTTATATACCATGACCTTTAATATGTTGCCAATCGTAAGACTCCACAGCCGGCACAAACAGCACGCCTTGCAATGTGTTTAAAACAGCACTTTGTCGTCCAAGTGTTATGTGTAATACAATCAAGAAGTACAAGTAGAGTTTAAAACCTGTTGAAAACACAAAGAACCGAAAACGACAGGCTATAGAACTGGGCCAATCAACGATGACCAAGAGCGTCGTGCCACACGCTCGGGCATTTCAATTCCACGTCGGCAATGAAGTTGTTAGCGCTGGGCGTCGCACTCTTGGCGATGGTTTTGTCGCCGGTGGAAGCCAAGAAGTGCAAGAAACTAGTGCACACCTGCATGAACGGTGTAACGAAGGTGTATCCGAACCCAGACAACGACTGCAAGTTCGACCTGTGTCCCGAAGACATGGAGGACGAAGACGTGGTCGCCCAAGTCGAAGCGACGGTGGCCGTGTCCACTGCCGCCGTCCCTACGGCTTCCACGTCAGTGCTGGACAAATCCCAAGCGAAGCATCTCGCTGAATCCGAATGGACTGAGTTGGACGACGCGGCTGTCCCTTCCTTGTTGCGTGATGCAGCGAAACTCGCGTTCGACTTGTACAAGGAAAAGGCTGTGTGCGAAGAGCTCCAGATCGAGTACTCGTCCATCGAAGTCAAAAACGCGTCCGACTTCATTGGAACCAAGAATAAGGAATCCAAGTACAACAAGATCCCGACACAGTCGTACCATGTCGTTGCAAACGTGTCGTGCATGCTGAGCGGGGAGCAGCAGGTGCCTGGCAACTTCGTCCTGAACATGGAACACCACGGGAAGGACTCGCTCAAGTACTTCCAACTGGTCGAGTGTGGACACGAAGAACAGTGGGGTCAAATGGTCAACTGGCTCACTATTCGTGACGGCCGCGCGTATTGTCAGACGCCTGCGGGGAAAGCCAAGTTTGACTCGCAGCCACTGCACTTTGTCAACGCGGCGGCGTCGCAGTCGGACCCGAACTCAATCATCAACGTGATCAAGAAAGATAACAAGTACATTGCGATTACAGGGGCAATAGTCGGGCTGTTGGGAGTCGTCCTCATTGCCACCGTGATGGCCGTCGTGACGAGCCGTCGATCGAAGCGCGGCGCGAAAAACTGGACCAAGCAAAACGTGCCCACCAAGCCCACGATGAGGTCCGTCCTCGAAGTGGATGTGACTACCGTGGAGAACGAAGTCAACTCAACGCGGGGGCTCGTCGACGGCGTGTCCACCAAGAACAACATGGAGGATATTAAGATTTAACTGTGAAAACTATGCCAAGTCAGTAACCTCGCGACGTGTTGTGCATGGGATTCGTAAGAGCACTACGACACAAATGGAGAAATTCCTTTTAGCGCTTGTGTGATGATAGCGCAGCGTGAGTGCATGCCTTCGCCTCACAGATTTCGTCCAGGCTTGCGTCGGTTGTTGGCAAATGCACTGGTGGCGTCAAATGTTGGCTGGACCATCGCCAGGTAGAGCGACCACGTTGCAGAGGCTGCGACGTATTCCAGGGACGGACTGGCAGCTTCCGCTGCATACGCTTTTCAGCTGATAGAGGGTACACATATGAGCCACGGGAAGCGAAGACGAGGTATTGACTGGAATATGTTTACAAGCTGGAGACAGTTTCGACGACGGCAGGCGCTGCATCGGCGGCGGCACCCTTGACTAGTTCGTCTTCGTTGGGAATGACCTCAACGGCAGGGGCGGCTTCGAGAGCTGCCGCACGCGCTCGGACATCGACCAGTGTTTGTACCAACACGTCAACAGTTCGCTGGAGTTCTTCTTCCGTCTTCAAGTACGAGATGAAGAAGCGCAGACGACACTTGCCTTCTTCAACGGCGGGGTGCACGATCGGCTTGACATTGATACCGTGGTTATCGCTCAGCATCATGGACGCTAGCACAGTCTCGACCGTTGACCCCACGTACACGACAACCACACACGTTCCACGCACGTTGGTGCCGACATCTAACTTGGCCTTGACGCACGCGTCAAAGAAGAACGCACTGAGCTCCTGCAGTCGCGTGGAGCGTTCGGGTTCCTGTGCCATCAGCTGAAGCGACTTGAGGGTCGCGCCGGCGTTGGCAGGGCCGAGGCCCACCGAGTAGACGAACCCTCCAGCGCAATACTTGAGGTACTGGATCAGCGCATGCGAGGCCAGGATGAAGCCACCGACGGAGCCCATTGCCTTGCTCATCGTGCCCATGCGAACATCGACGTCGGATGTCGCGATATTGAAGTGTTCGCACATGCCCTTCCCAGTCGCGCCCATGGTCCCAAACGAATGCGCTTCGTCCAAAAACAACAAACACTTGTGGGCGTTTTTCAACGCGACAAACGCTGGCAGGTCAGGGATGTCGCCGTCCATCGAGTACACGCCTTCAATCACTAGCAGCACTCGGCGGTACTTGTGTCGGACCGAGCGGAGGATACGGTCCGCCGTCGCAACATCATTGTGTGGAAACGACAGGATCGACGCCCCACTGAGGCGCTGGCCCGTCACACAACTGTTGTGGTTGAGCACGTCGCACAAGATCAAGTCGCCCTTGCCGACTAACGAATCGATCGTGGTCACGTTGGCGACCCATCCGCCGACAAACAACACGGCGGCTTCAGCGTTGAAATGAGAACACAGCGTCTTCTCGACGTCCGTGTTGACAATCGTTTGGCCGACAATCGGGGACGAACTCATGCCTGTGCCGTACGTCTACATGAATGCATCCCCACAATAAGATATCAACGTCGCCCATAACGACATCGTACATCGATGGCAGCCTTTGACGCAGCGGCCACTTCGGGATGCGATGCGTAGCCCAAGTAGTTGTACGTGTTGTAGTTGAGTTGTTTGCGCTTTTCGGTCGTGAGCACGTCCAAGTACGGCACCTACGAGCACAAGGTCAGTTTCTACCATGCAGATGAGGATGCGTACTTTGAGGCCAGCAGCAGTCAGTTCATCCATTTGGCCTTGCAAGTGCTTGATCTCGGGAAACGACAGGACGTCGTAACACTCAGGAAGCATTTCGCCGTCTTCACCGACGTACGACATGGCTTGGACGCCCGCTTCACCAGTTTGCGAGTCACTCAATTCGCCAGTTGCCAAACCAGGGGCTGCAATCAACTTGGCGGGGGTGTCATACTGGAAAAACACAGCGGGGGGCACCACCACGCCAAGGAATTCTCCCAGTTCAGCGCTCAAGCTCACAATCGCGACGGAATCCATGCCGAAACAGGCCCACGGAGTATTCAAGTCAATCTTGTCACTGGCCTTGGTTGATTCCTTGTCCTGGTTGACTTCGTCCGAGGTCTCACCACCGCCCACGGCTTCCTGGGCGAGGCGGGCCACGAGCCACGCTTCAATTTCCACTTCAGTGCGCACATCGGTGGGTGGGATGGTAGCTTGGGGCTTTTCGTCGCTTTCAATCTCTTCCGGGGCCTCTTCAATCTGAACTGCCTGGACGGCGGCCTTGGAGTCTGCGCGATGGATGTACTGCGCCGCCAACGACCCCGAGTTGTACTGATTCTTGGCGGCACTACGTTGAATCTTGCCGCTCGTCGTCTTGGGAATCGTTCTGGGCTTGAGCAAAACAATCGCCGCACATCGCAACTGGTGCTCGGACAACACAGAAGTTGCAATCTTCCGGGCAATCGCCCCAAGTTGGTCTTGGTCTTTCCTCAAGTCCGCGCGGAGTTCGACAACCACCACCAACGCTTCTTCTTGCTGAGCCGTTTCAATCGAAAACGCGGCTACGCATCCAGGACGGACTTGATCGTGCGCCAATTCGACCTGACCATGCACATGACGACATTTTGAATCCAATCGAAGGCAGGAATGTCCTACGCACCGAATGCTCAACATCTTGTGGGCACACGTTCCGTCCTCGAATGATGATGAGATCCTTGAGACGCCCCGTGATGAAGACTTCGTCGTGGCGGAGAAATCCCATGTCTCCCGACCTCAGCCAGTTGCCTTTGTAGCTCTGATGGGCCGCCCTACACACGCACGCCATCGTTACCACCCTTGTTCGCACGACATGATCGAACAACGCACTTGGGCGATTTCACTTTGGCATGGAACATCTCGGCAGTGTATTCTTCGCGCTTCCAGTAGCCTTTCGCTACACTCGGCCCTTGAATCCAAACTTCGCCGACTTGGTTTTCGCCCAACGGTTTGAATGACTCGGGATCGACAACGATCACTTTAAACGTGGGCATGGCATGACCGCACCCGACCAAAGTCGTTGCGTCCGGGGACGGGTGGCCCTTAGGTGCAAGCACAACGCGCTTTTGCTTCTCCAGGACGCTCTTCTTCACGTTCAAGACTGACGGTTCTTTTCGTACCTTGGGGTCTTGCCCAGTCACAACCTAGACGTACGATGAGGCTAGAACAGTCCTGTCGACCGAACACGCACCAACGTGACTTCAGCCAGACCGTAGCCGCAATTGAACGTCTTCGGGTCAAATCCGGCCGGGGCGAACGTTTCCGTGAACGCCTCAAGCGATTCGACGCGGATTGGCTCGGCAGCACAGATCGCTTGCTTTAAATGCGACAAGTCCAACTTCGCCACCTGGGCCTTGGACGTTTTGCGCGCTGCCAAGGCATAACCAAAGTTCGGTGCGCACAAATGTGTGCCCTTGTACTTGGAAGCGATACGAATCCACATCGCAGGATCTTTGATAAACGCCAGCGGCGACATCGACACACATCGAGCTCCTGTCCAGCACCATAGTGAGCACCCCTACGCCTCGAAGAGGGGGAATTTGTCAACGTACCGAACGCGCACGGCGTGAGAATGAATCCGACAAGGCCCATGTCGTGGTAAGACGGCAGCCACGAAATAAGGGTGTCCGTCTCTTCGATAGATGCCCACGTCTTCAGTTGCGCTTGGATGTTTCCGTGCGAGATCATGACAGCTTTGGGCTCGGAAGTCGAACCCGAGGAGTATTGGAAGAACGCAACATCGTCCACACCCACGCTAACGTCGGTGAAGCTAAAGGACGATTAGATTTAGGCATAGGTACATCTTTCAAATGGAGATTACGCACCGAGAAGCTGTCGAGCTTGAAATCGCATCAGTCGAGTACCATTGAATGTCCTTGGGCCACGTCGGCGCGTCGCTGGAGAAATAGCTCTTGGCCGTTGCGAGTTGAGTCGCCAAATGATACGTTCGGTTGGTCAAGATGACGCGCGCGCCAGAGTCCGCCACCATACGATTGAACTTGGGCAAATCCTTTGCCAGCGTGCCTGGGTACGGAGGGTAGGTTGGAATGCCGATGGCACCGGCGTACAAACAACCCCAAAACCCCATGGCGAAATCCAAACCAGGAGGGTAGCATAACATGACGCGATCGCCCTTGGACAATCCTGCACAGTACGTTGAATCATGGAAACGCATCGATCGGGGTACTGGTACCGGCGTCAGTCTGCAAAGTCGCTGCGACTTTGCGTGCGGCACGGTCGAGTTCTTCGAACGTGATCACGACACTTTCGTGGCCTTGGTCATCCAGAAAGATGTACACAACCTTATCAGGGGTCTCCATAGCACGGCGTTTGAGCAAGTCGACGATTGTTTCGTCCGGGGCGTCTTCGCGGGCAAACGAGCCCTTGAACAGCCGCTTCGCCGGCCGTTCGACATTCTCATCCTCTTCGTCTTCGATCTTATGTTTCCTCTTCTTACGAGAGCTCATGACAACAGTCGTGCCGACGATGGCCGCCGCAACAGACAGCACGACGACACTAGCGGCTTCAGCGAATTGCATCTCCATGATGCTGCTCCTGCGCTGCTTCTCGGGGAAAATGAAAGTGTTTGAATTCCCTCTCGTAATGGCGACCAATGATTGGTCGACCTGATGCGTCATGCGGCGTACGATGTCGACGTTTTTTTAAAAGATATACGACTTGTATGGCACGGTAAAAACACCCCATTAAAATATGGCCGATATCGCAAATTGCGAGCATTTTACGACTTCAAGGTTGGTTGGTTTCTCATATGAATGCTTGTTTTACCTTGGTATTTGTAACCGAGTGTTCATCTAGCGCAAAATTTGCGGTGAGAATAAAGCTATGTTTCGTAGACAACGTGACGTTCACTTACGTATCGTTTCGACGAGATGACGGGATTAGTGTGATAATCACGGGAAACGTCGTCGGATCCGACAGCGGCCAAGCAACTACGGACGCCGCCGCATCACACTACAGTCCAAGAGATAACTTTGGGAGTATATGGATGCATGATGACCGCAGCACTCAATCCTTTCTTGAATTGGTAAACTGACGAGACGGCTGATGGCACACCGCCACAAATAGAGTTGCTGCAGGGCTTGCCATCATCGGTCTCGTCAGTAAACCCCTTGGTTATGCATGAAACATCAAGCTCGGTGGAAATACTGAGTTGAACGCATCTACCCTTCGATTGCAAGTGCCATCTCCCAAAGGAACTATCGCCTGTGTCGGGTCCCGATTATCCCGACAGGATGACACATAGCTCATTGGCAGTGTTCTGCAGCAACCACAAACTTGCCGAGTGGTTGGACGGATCCCTATCGCAATGAGCTACCCCAACCGAACAAGTGCGATGCATATGGAGCAAAAAGTTTGTTAACACATTGTCGTCGACCGAAGGCATCCACGGGTCATGGAGGTTTTTTGTCGACATCATCGTCACTTTCCAGCTTCCGTCCGTGCTCGAGCCAGACCTCGATTGTTTCGTGCAAGCAGAGGGCAACAGGTAGTGCTTTCATTTGCCTCCACGTGGGCATGAGGAACGCTGACAGAGTCGAATTCACAGTCCAAGGCGATTTGGGTGCCCGAAATGCCGTGATTTTAATGCACGTGATTATCAAGTCAGCGATGCCGCGGGAATTCACGGCCCCAAGCAAGAGTGGCAACCCTGTTGACAACAACATGGCTGGCGCCAATATTGCATTCATGGTACTCCATTGCACGACCATCAATTCAATTGCAAATATAACTCTCGGCGTTATCCTCAAAGCCGTCAACAGAGGCAGGGGCGTGTACATCTGGACCTTTTCTTGTCGTTCCTAGACCCATGATCGTACATGCTTCCAGTCAGCTCTTTGTCATGAGGCATACAAACATTTTGGTACATACACTCTGTAATTCTTTATCCGGACAGGGAGGTGGCATTGTGCAATCCTTGGAGGTGGGCGGCAGGATGTACAACAACAGCCTCGCCACGCTGGACCGCATCATGGGGTCACTTCGCTCGTACACCGTAAGGAGGCGCATGGATGGTGCGGTACAATGTCGTAATCGTGTTCATCTCAGGACCCCTCAAGGGTGCGGTACGATGTTGAGACCCTGTTGCGCCAGATTCCATCCATCAGTCCACAGCACGGTGTGTATACGCACAACAATGGATCCACGAGGTAGGGACAAGTATTTGAATATGAAACCCTTACACAGGCGATAGCACCATGATGAGCCTCACCGGGACGATCCCCATCTACTATGGCGGGAACCAGTACAACATTCCTGTTGAAATCTGGATCCCGGAAGCATATCCTTTTGCAGCACCGACGTGTTTCGTGCGCCCAACAACTGACATGATGGTACTACACACTTGAATCTTCATTCAGTGATCGAACGTCCCTTCCAACATTGCTCCGATTCTTGGAGTAGATTCGGCCGGGTCACCCTCACGTCGACCAAAACGGGTTAATTGTCGTGCCATACTCGACCAACTGGGACTGCGACCACAGCCTTGTTGAGCTCGTGGGGTACTCCCCCAACTCTTCAAATCTACCTTGGTGCCGTCCTCATTGCATTCCAGGTATCATTGCTCGATCTTTGGTGCGCAGCCCCCAGTGTTTCGCCGACCTGCGAACCAGCAACTCGCCCCAGCTCCAACGTATCAGCAACCTTCCATGCAACAAGGCTACACTCAGCAGCCGTATCAACAAGGAGGATACGCTGCATCGTCGCAACAGCAACAAGCACCGTACAGCCAGCCGCCAGCGCAAACGTATCCACCCGCGCAATCCGCGAGTCAAGTTCGTCGAGCCTCCCTCCGTTCGCCCATCAACAACTTCGTCGCTAATCCTGTATACGATTGCGTGTAGTACTCGGCGTACCAACCGCCGGCGATCGATCCCGCCGTGAAGCTCAAGGCCGAAGCAACGGAGAAAATTCAGCACGAGCTCCAAAAAATGTACAGACGAATTCGAGGTACTTGTGTTCAGCACATTTGTGGATAACGCTATGTGGCAGACGAGATCGACGGCGAATTCGACACGCAGCGCGAAATTTCGCACGGCCAGCAACGTCTCGTCCAAGGCAAGCAATCGCTCGAGCAACTCAAGGCCAACTTGACAAACGCCGTCGCCCAAGTGGAAGCGATGGACCGCCAAGTCACCGAATGGATCGCGGCCAACGAAAACCAAGTAGATTGGACTGTGCTTTTTTGCAATGTCGAAGACGCACTGCATGCGTAGGATGAAGTAAACGTGGACGAAGTTCTAGTGGCCGCGGATCCCCTTTCCCAGCAGTACGCAGTGGAATAACGTGGTGAGCATACGCTTGAGACGACCACCATCGTTGTGTGTAGGCAATTGGACGCATATGCTGAACGCAATGCGATAGAAGATGCGCTGTACTTCATGGACCGCGCCCTCGCCAACGGCGAAATCGAGCTCCAAGTATTTTTGAAGGTTGGATCACATGGTGGATAACGTCGCGCCTGACGGAGGAGGCGTATTCTCGTAGGAGGTGCGAAAGCTCGCGCGAAAGCAATTTATGAGCGTTGCGTTGATGCAAAAGGTGCATGACGTCCAACACACGACAGCCACCCGTCGCTAATACGAGATGTGCATTTTGTGAAATATGTGAGTGTACGAGGGGCTATGTGGACTGGAGACCCGCGGCTTTGGGTCGTCGCGCCAAATGCGAGATGGCTGCGATGAGGGCGTCTGCTACTGCCCGCGGTAGCTTGCGCTCAAAGACATGTCGCCACACCACTGCATGCATGCACACACTTAGATAGGTGTGGACCGTCGGGAAGGTGTGCTTGCACGTACACAGCATGATGACGAACGCGCCGCCTATGTGGGTGACCCGATATGCACTCCACTGGACCAGGCGCTGCCACACAAACCGACCTATAGAGTGGAAATAAGGACGACTCTGAAAATGGCACTACTGCCACTGGAAAAGTACCAAATCGTAGAGCTCTAAATACTGCCGACGTCTCGATGCGATGCGTCAGTGCCGCATGCTGTGCGGCCAACGTTGTGACTTCTATCTAAAGATATTGGTGACCAAGGTCGTGACGCAACAGAGGAGTTGAGTCGAACCTGCTGGGCCTCCAGTTGCTTGTCGATGCGCTTGATCGTGTCTCGTAGTTCAGTGCGGAGAACATCCACTTGGCGCATCTCCCTCGTGAATGTGGTTTTCTATCCATCGTCAAGCAGCATGAATCGGTGACGATGATCGAGTCGAGCTTACCGTGTCGTAAGAGAGCGTGTGCAGTGCCTCAGATAGTTCTTCATGGCGTTGACTGTCGAAATGTAGCTTGGCTTTCAGTTCGTCAACTTCCTGGGCCAACGACGGGAGACGTTCGATGAGAGATTGCGACGATGTTGTCGTTGGTCCATCCTTGGCATTGGGAAGTCGAAACGATGAGCTTCGCCTCCAGTTGTCGACCTGTTACGGATGAAGAAGATGTGCGGTCTGGGTGGACCACGCGTACCAGGTCGTCCATGGTTTTTATGTACTTTTGCTTTGCTTGTTCCTTGGACAGATTGCCCAATGCCTTCCACTTGCTCCTGCACATGCACCAACTCTGAGCAAACAGAGAGGTTGTGGAACGATGCACACCACGACGCGAGGTCAGTTGACGATGTCCCGTCCAGAGGTGGTGCCACTAAGCTGCAAGGTCCTAGTGTGGCTTGCTGGAAAAGTGCGTCGAAGTCAAGTCGCACGGATGATGTCGGGTTTCGCAGGATACGATGAGGACCTGAACATGCACGCTCGTCATGCTGGTGTACATGCATGCAATAAGCGCATGTACCATTGTACGTCTGCAGGAACAGTACCGCTGCGGCAAAATCTGTCTCCACGGACGCACCACTCTCCATGATCGTCGGCCGTTTTTTCCTTTGATGAGGTGTGGAGTATAAATTCGGCTCTGCAAGATGTCTACGTTACAACTACCGAAATTGATAACCTCTGTAATCTAATTATCGGCAAATTTCAGTATCACAAATTGCTACTTCATCAAGGTATTCTGACGCGAGTTCCACGTCCGCAGCTTGACTGAAATACGACCTCCTTTGTTCAGAGAGCCAACGTAGTGATTGTCGTCAAAGGTGTACGAGGGGTATGCAATGACATGTGCAACTGTCGCCTCTACTCTTAACCCCGAGATAGCGGTTGCGACTGGAAATTGCTCAGCCAGTCCAATCGAATAGCCGCCACCGCGTCGGTGGTGTCTCCATGGAGCCGGTACATGCATTTGCATAGTGTTGTGGGATTGGGCAGCATGAATTTGAATTTCAAATCTGACCATATTACAGAGACAACGATACAGTGCTGGTCGTTGAAGTTAGGTACACTCATTAATCCTTCATAAGTATGGCGAATTTTGTCCAATTGTAATAAGGATTGGACCGACTTGCACCAATCAAAGCGCTGAATGCATTGATAGTTTCTGAGTTTAAAAGTGGCCAATATTAGTCGAGAAATTCGTAAAATAAGGAATAGGATGGTCAAAACCTCGGTCAACCACGTGTGGTACACCATCCATTCGACAATTTTGGTGGCTCTAGAAACATCGTAAAACAATGCTAACCTAATATAACACAAAACTAACACTTCTGTGACCATTTTAGATGCATCAAGGCCAGCTACTCTCTGCCCAAGACCGTGGATCGATTTTGGCGTTTCGGAAGGCCGGGTGGTCCATTCGCAAGATTGCCAAAGAGTTGGGGATCTATAAGGCAACTCTTCACACTTTCCTTTAGAGATCCTAAACTCTATGGCACGGCCTTGCGAGGTGGAAGAAACGCCAAATTGAGCGTGTGACCACAGACGACTTCTCCGTTCGGCGTCCCAAAGCGATTCAAGTTCCACGCGGCTATAGCATGATCTCGAACTGAACGTAGTGGCACGAACATTCCGACAATATTTGTCAAAAACTTCCTATCTCAGCTACAAGAAACGCATGGCCGCCCCACGACTCACTGCAACTCCGAAGCACCCAAGGCTCGAGTGGGAAAAGAGTCAAGTCGACCTTGGATTGGGGTGGAACCAAATCGTCTTTTCGGACGAGAAAAAGTTCAATCTGGACGGTCCAGTTGGACTCCAGTATTACAGTTCTGTATTGGCATGATATACGTAGGAAGGAGCAAACGTGTATGAGCCGCCAAAATGGTGGAGGAAGTGTCATAATTTTGGCCGGCATCTCAAGTCAAGGAAAGATTGTGATTGCTGTGCTGGAGGACCGGTAAGATTCCTTTGCGTATTGCTACACAATCTCCAGCTACCTCATGCCCTTCGTGCACCAATTCCATCCGGATGGATTCGTCTTTCAACAAGATAACGCCAGCATACACACCAGCCGCGAGACCAAGGCCTTCTTTGCTGACGACGGTGTCCCTTTGTAGCCCTGGCCTGTCCTCTCACCAGACCTCAACCCCATTGAAAACATTTGGGGAGTTTTGGTCCGTAAAGTGTATGCGAATGGGCGGCAATTCGAGCGTGTTGAAGATCTAAAATGCGAAATTTTACGGCAGTGGGCGTCCTTGGACCATGATCTGCTTCTCAAGCTGTTGGCATCCATGAAATCCCGTTGCATCACTGTCATTCAAGGCAAGGGGTCATTTACTAAATATTATAATGAGTTTTGGTTATGTTGTATCAATTTTGTGTCTTTGAACTACCAAATTGTGCACTGTACCAAACTTGCTTTGCCAACAAAAAGTACACATTTTCGAACATATAAATGCTTTGTGTTGTATGAGCTCGTTGCGTCAAAAGGAAAGGTTGTAGACCTGTTGTTGGCTTTCGTAGATTCATTGACATCAATGGCGACGTCATTAAATTGTGTCGTCGATCTGTTCGTGTTAAATTCATGGTGTACCAATCTTGAATGGCCAGCACTGTATAACTCACGGCCATCTTGAGCACTACACCATGAGCAAACGACTCAAGTGGTCGTACTCAATGGACGAGAAGCGGCAGTTGCTCAAGTCTTTGATGAGCAAAACGTCAGCAGCAGAAAGTTCTGCG
>NW_008580152.1:1610909-1613316 GCF_000520115.1 Aphanomyces invadans
AGGAATGGTTCATGAACCTCGCCATGCTGCCTTTGTGGCGGGCATCGACAAACGTACGACGGTACAGCTGATGAAGAAAAATTCTAGTCGTCGGGGTGGGCTTCGTTGTGCACTTCCATACCCTGATCATTGCCTTTTTGAGCATAACTTCTGCAGTACGCTCCACCATAAATTCTCCTCGTCGAACGTATTCCGCAACGGCGAGGCCATAGCCAAGTGTGCCTCCGTATCGAACAAGGGTTGTATGTACATTGTGTCCCAATTGCCGCCGTCGGTTCATTCATCTTTCACCAAACATTTCAGTTTGGATCAACGCATTCGATGCGTCGAGAACGGTCGAGACTAACTCTACTCCACCTACCCCAAATAACTCGCCAAGAGTACCGAGCATGCCGAGCGTCGTACGCGATCCCATCTCCGAGCCCACGGAAATATCAAAGTATGAAAATGTTTTAGCCAGTGCGGTTGGATCCAAGCCGGTTCATAGCATGTGTACGCTGTGCTACATTTCGCCATAGACGCGGGGACGACGCTCGACAAACCCTTGTGAAAATGGCAAAGTGTGCGCTTAAGCGATTATGTTCTGCTGGGCAAAGTCGTCAAGTTTCCCAACAAGTTAGCCCTGAACTGGAGAGGGGCATACCGTGTATCACGTATCGAGTCAGACTACGTGATGGAAATTCAACAGCTTGTTGAACCATTTGCGACGTCGGTCCACTATGCCAGCCGGCTGAAGTACTTCTGAGATGCTGCCTAGGACGTGGCCGACGACTTGAAGGAGACGAAGGCTTCTTCGTTGAAGCCTCCTGGGCGCACGATAAAGCGCCGAGGGCAAGTACGAAGTGCGCGTTAAGTGAAAGGGCCTTGAAGAAGAAGAAGCCTCGTGGGAGCCCGCCGCGCAGTTGTACGAAGATATTCTGGTCATCTTCCGTCGATGGGTCATGAAGCACGCTAGCGATGGTGTAGTCAAAGCGATGGTGATGACTTGGAAGCAAACCTGGGTCGCCCGTTGTAGGGGGGAGTGTTCCGCGACATTCGCGCAAGTTCGACGTGTGCCTTTAGAAGTGACCAAAGGCAAACCGCACTTAACTGCACGGACATTCGTAGTGGGTCGAGCAGTTGGGCGGCTGCGAGGCTGCCACCGTTTCAGGAAAAGTAGTGACTGGAATGGAGTGGTAATACCAGTCAGTTTGCATTGTGAATCGGATCAAGACGTTGATCCCCGTGTTGCTTAACGGACGTTAACAACGCGGATGCGGAACAGATTCATACCGTCCGACCTCATAACTTGGGAGGTCGTTGAATATCATTATAGATTTGGAGGAAATGCATGCGAGTACATAAACCGCTCCGTGGATTAGCACGGGACCGGAATGGGATCCTTCGAACACATGGAATTCAACAAACACTGTGCAGGGGGCTTGATTTACAAATATCGGTCTAGGTTCGCTGCCACAGGAAACACCATTCTTCGCATTCGTGACGACTTTATATACGTAGACATTTGATACGATTCCGCGCCCTTGCAGTCGTTGGACATTGCGTTACCACCTACCAGGTCGTTAGAGTGTCAGCGTCAGAGCCATGTGGAGGTGCCGTCATGTACACGGTACTGTGCCCTCGAAGTAGAGCACTATTTCAAGAACGATGGGCCAATCGCAATTGTAGGTCGCATGTGAAAAGATCCTGGAAAGTTCTGTATCTAATATTGTCGAGCAGGAAGCGTTTTGACAGTTCACTATCCGTATAAAGATTTCAAATCGACAGCACTGAATAATTTTGTCTGTAAAACAATGCCACATCCTTCGTACAGGATGCGTTCGAAGCGAAGGAATGCATAAGTAATGGGTGAACTGGCATTCCACACCATTCGCAAAGATGAGAGCTATACTTTATTGCTTGTAAAGGAATCTACTTGCTTCAGTCCAAATAGGTTTTACACCACCAGGTACTTCAAATAGCAATGGCAGTTTCCGTTTTACTATGTTGAAACGCCACTTCGAGTTTTCATGGACGAGTATCGTATCCAAAAGAGAAAAGCGGGGTCCTCAACGAAGACGGCGACGCAAGAGAGGTACGTATATTTGTACTGGAATGCCCAATATAGTATTTCGACGCAGCAGAAAGTTTGGGCGTACAATTCGGTGGAGTAAACTTCGGCACATTCAAACAATGCACCACTAGTTCGGAGCGCCTGACACTCCTGGGAGGCTTGTAAGTAAGGGCAACTCCCATCATCGACTTTGGACCTGTAAAACATAGGAGTCGTGTGCGTTTGCGGTCCTTGTGTGCGGACAAAACGGCTCATGAGTACGTATCGTCATTGACGCGGGTTGCAGTTCATACGTCTCATATTGTTTAATAGGTCAAGATCAAGCTATTTGGAAGATGATCATTGGCCTCGTTT